>NW_007579281.1:135810-158245 GCF_000690725.1 Stegastes partitus
CTTCCACCGCGGGGCGTTCTGTCAGATGAAAGCTTCCTGCTTTGTAGTGAACATAAAACGCTATTAGAGGACATTAGGCCCGAGGAGGAGGAGGAGGAGGAAGCAGAGATGGGACCGAGATCGACCTTAATTTGACGAATGTTTCACGATAGCGACGGATGACGACAAACGCAGGTGGACGACGCTCTGATTCGTTTACTGACTGTAGCAAAGCTGCACAGGATTTAAAAGGCAGAGCTTCGTGTGATGAGTGAAAACCCGGATCCACGAGGCCACGCCGGGACGTCTGAGCTCTTATTCTGCACAACAATTTCCTGTTTACTTGCGATGATGGAGCAGGACGTGATGGGCGTCGCTCTGGCTGCAGATCACAGAGCTCCAGACGGGATCTTATGAATGATTTACGATGAATGAATGAACTCTGGACGGTTTCAGAGTCACGTTTCTCTGGTTTCTGAACACGGCGGGCAGGCAGCGCTCCAAATCAAACGTTTTGTTGAGCTGTAATAATTCAGATCGTTCTTCATGTTGGGCAGCGTTTCTTAGAATAATAATCACTTTATTAGCAGTTGGTTAGGCCACCTGTTTCATTTGCCAAAGAGAGACGCTGAGTTACAAGTTTGTCTTCTGCAGGAGTTTAATCTGTGAAAGCATTAACCCGTTGCCGTTCTCTCATCCAGACGGGAAGAGCAAGAAGGAGAAGGGCGCCCCCATCCAGAGGAGCACCGAGACCGGCATGGCGGTGGAGCTGACCAGGAACATGAGCCGGCAGCCGAGCCGAGAGTCCAACAACGGCAGCATGAACAGCTACAACTCCGAGGGAAAGTCAGTGAACCGCAGAGCTGCTGGTTGTGACCGTACACATAATCTGCTGGACCTGAAAAATATAAATATAAACCTGTAAATGTGCAGAAAATAACCCGGCAGAGTTTCTACGTCGTTCTGAGGGATTATATCCAGACATTAGCCACGTCCCAAATCAAAGGCTGCATTGAATGCGTCACAGCGAGGCGACGAAGGCCGTCCCATTTCATTAAGATGTAAAGACTCCTTCACATGCAGCCGATGAATGCATCCTTTGTTTCCACGGCTGCTCATCTGTGACAGTTTGATCGAAAACAGACGTTGAAAACTTCAAATTTGTTTTAAAAAATCGCTGAAGCTACGTTGACACGAGCCGCTGCAGTTTAAAACACGTACTTTCCATTTATTCAGCTTCAGCGTTTGAGTTTTATTTTACAGAGATTGTGGCGATTTTATAATATTTTAAGTTGCGATGCACGATATTAACATTTCTGGCCGATACCGATATCCGATATTAAGATTTCTGATATCGTCGATAACCGATATTATCGATGTCGATATTCAATTTTTAGGATCATTTAAGTAAAAACATCTGTGAAATAGCAGCAATATCAAATATAGAGACGAAGGCGCTAATTTTAGATGATCATCGGTTTGTCACATCAGCTAAATTGATACCGATATATTGGTAAAAACACTAATATCGGCCGATACCAATGTGGTCGCTGATATATCGTGGATCCCTAATTTTAAGTTTATATTAGAGTGTGAACAAGTTTAGACAAGCTGTGAACACTTGGGACAGTTTAGTCCTCTACAATAGTCCGGTACGAGCGTCTCAAGTTTTTCAAATCTATAAAAAATGTTAAAATCGTCACTTCAGGTTGCAAGACAACAGCAAGAAGTCCGTCGTAGGCGAAACCGTCTCCTTAAACACGTTTGGATGCAGCCTTTGCGTCCTTTGAAGGACATGAAGACTCCATCCATGGGGTTGGGACGCCGTCACAGAATCTATTCAAGTGTCGGATAACTCAGCGTAATCACAGTTTAATACAACAGGAACGCTGATCAAAGCGTCTCTTTGACTGAATCACATTAAACTCTGTGTTTTCTGTCCAGCTTTTAAATAACAAAGTCTGTTGCTTTAGAGAGAAAATACATTCTGGGTGTTTCTGTGTCGCTGTGACGGTGATCTGTTGTACTATCTGTTGTTTTTTGTGCTAACTAGTTGCTGTTTTTGTGTTTTCCGTGTCAGCCTGATCTTCTCTGGAGTGAATCTGGGCGCCAGCAGTCAGTTCAGTGACTTCCTGGATGGACTGGGACCAGCCCAGTTAGTGGGCCGACAGACTCTGGCTACTCCGGCCATCGGTACCAAACATTAATGCTGATGCTGCTTTCTGCTCTGCTCACTCCACAAATACTGACTTTCATCTGTTTGTCTATATTTTTTTTTGTATATACATTTGTATGTACTTATTTTTCCATTTACAGTTTTCTTTGGAAGATTTCATTTTCATATTTTTTTTAAACATATCACGTTAACTGATTTACTTTTATTTAACTTTTTTCAAAAAGATAGACTTACTTATTAAAAATTAATTAATCAATCAGTTTTATAATTTATTTTACTGTTTCTGGTAATATATGTATAGTCTTTATTTCGTAAATATTTTATGGCTTTTAGATTTTTAGATTTTATATAAATGTTAATTATGTTTATAGGTTTGATTTATGTTTTTCTTCAGGTGTTTTCATATTTCCTTTTTATTATTTTATTTTTTTCAATTCAATTAAATGTATGTTTTTGTTTTTGTTATTTCAAAGCAATTTTATTTATTTATTTATTTATTTTAAATTAATTACTTTTTATGGTAATTTTTTTTTCTTTGTCTTAAAAAATATTTAATATTTATTTTATTTATTGTTTAAAATATTTTTTATATTATTGCTTTAATGTTTTGTTCTTTAGCTATTTTCATATTTTCTTTTTATATTTATTTTATTTTATTTTTTTAAATTTCACGGACCTGTTCTTTAAATAAGTACATAGTGTTTTTTCATTTAGTTTTTTGTTTATTGATTATTTTAATTTATTTTTGAAAATATGCTAAGTTTATTTAATTGTTTAAATATTTTTAATTTTTTTAATTAGTTTTTTAAAAATATATTTTTGTTTCTTACTTTTATTTACCTTTAAAAAAAAAAAAGTAGGCCATTTAAAAATTAGCATTTGTCTTATTTTTTTCTTTTGCAAGATATTAATAGTTTAGATTTTTCTTTGTTTTTAATTGTAGTCCCTTTTTATTTTAAAAAATCTTTTTTTATTTTTTATCGTCGTCAGTCTTTTACTTCATCATTGCTCATGCACATTGATCGAAGCTTTTTTGTTGTTGTTGTTGTTATTGAAATGAAATGGAATGAATGAATGAAAAAAAAAATGAAATGAAAAATACTTTATTTATCCCAGAAGGGAAATTCAGTATTGATCAGTATTGTTTACTATTATTACACATAAATACATAAATATTCTTTATTTCACATATTTAATCCTTTTGTGTGTCGCTCCCGTCGTCCTGGTGCATAAACCAATCATCTCTCCTCTTTGCTCCGTTACCAAGGCGACATCCAGATCGGTATGATGGAGAAGAAGGGTCAGCTGGAGGTGGAGGTTATCAGAGCTCGAGGACTCGTACAAAAGCCAGGATCCAAATCCCTCCCTGGTAAGAGCCTCTACAGGCCTCTCAACACGTCGCTCACGCTCTTATTGTGAAATACGCTTCACATCCACCACAGTCCAGCACACGTTCACCCCCCCCCCCGTAGAGACGAAAGCCTCGCTGAGATCTGCTCTGGATTACACAGCCGAGGCTAATGGCTTTTTTTTTTTATTGTTCTGTCTCTGCCTTCAGCTCCATATGTCAAAGTCTACCTGCTGAATAATGGAGCGTACGTAGCCAAAAAGAAAACCAAGATTGCACGGAAAACACTTGACCCACTGTACCAGCAAGCACTGCTATTCGAGGAGAGTCCGCAGGGGAAAGTCCTCCAGGTGAGCGGGAGATGAGTTTCTCTGCATCACAGACTTAAATGGGTTTTTGTTTTCTGTGCCACATTCATACCGAGTGCTTTCCCCGCAGGTGATCGTTTGGGGCGACTACGGCCGCATGGACCACAAGAGCTTCATGGGAGTTGCACAAATCCTATTGGAGGAGCTGGACTTATCAAGCACAGTCATTGGTTGGTACAAGTTGTTCCCGCCGTCCTCGCTGGTGGACCCGACGCTCGCCTCCCTGACCCGGCGAGCTTCTCAGTCGTCCCTGGACAGCTCGTCGGGGCCGCCGGGCGTCCGGTCGTAGTGGACCGACACCAACGGGGGGAACAAAAAAAACAAAAAATAAAAAACAAAACTGCAGAGAGAAACAAAAACAAAACGCGGCGGAAAGACGTAGAAGAACAACAATCAGAAACGGGAAAGCTTTGTTGAAAAAACCTGACAATCACTCCTGCCGCGGTGGAACTTTGTCTGTTGTCAGGAGCGTTTCAGTGTTTCATATCCATCCACAGAAGAATCTCATCGTTTTCTCCGCCGGAAGACGCAGGGCCGCCGCTCTGGAACCAAGCAGGGTGGTTTTTAACTGAATCAACAATAAGCGAAGAAATGTACGTAAGCGTCGGAATGTATGGACTGGAGACAGAGGTAATCACCCTCCACGCCTGCAGGAGGCGCCGTCCTCCCCCCGCAGAGGCCTCCTCCTCCAGAAGCCCAGCAGACCGCCGGCGCTCCCGTATCCCCCCCCAGGGAGGGAGCCCCCGCGTGGGCCTTCAGTCTGGAAGCACAGGGCCTCCTTCTGGTGCCTCGGACCTCGGAGCCGATCGTTGGTCCCTTCTCTGTCGACGGATCCTCTTTTCAACATGTTTACCATGGCTGCTCCGAAGCCGCACTGTTCTAGCGTGTTTGCTTTGTCGTTCATTTCTTTCCCTTTGTTTACTTCTGGCACAAGATGTTTCTACAGTGCTCATGATAATGTCGTCAGTCTGGTGTGTGCATGGAGAGAAAAAAAAACTAAACACAAGAGATATAAAAAAGAAAAAAAAAACAAAAAGGATGTAAAATCTATTAAATGTCTGCAAAGTGTTATGCAGGGGGGGACTGGTGATGAAGACACAGCTTAGATTTTTACACTCGACAGTGAGATTAGCGTCGTTTTCTCGTTCCACCGCTGGCCAAGCGTCCGGGCCAGTCGTCTTTGTATAGATGTATATTAGGCCTCCCAGGAGGTTGACCAATAAATAAAATTTATGTCACTTTGAAATATCACAAGGGTACACTGTAAAAAAAAAGTAAAATAAAAAAAATGAGAGAGAGAGAAAAGTAAATCTTTGTTCACCTACGCAAGAGAAAGATAGGACCGTCTAATTTTTCACATTTTTGGGGGGAAGCGTTCCCTCGCCCCCGAGCACGTCCAAGAGTTTCTCAGTTTCACTTTTTTTTTTTCATTTTCTCTTTTTTTTTTTTTGAAATTTAAACACAAGCACAAGAGCTTGATTTTTTTACGACACAAAAAGTTTAACTTTTTGAAAAAAAACAAAACACGTAGTTTTAAAAAGAAAAAAAAGGAGAAAAAAAAAAAGCAACAATCCCCTCCGTCACTGGTTCAGTTCATTTCTTTGTCTCGATGATAACAGACAGACAGAAAGAAGATTCGCTCACAGAAGCCGTGTTTCCATGAGATCCAGTTCAGTCCTTTAACTCGCCTGCAGGTGGCGCTGTGGCGTTAAAGAAGCAAATCAAGTGGTGAAAGAAGAAGTTTCTTGTTTTGCTTTAAGTTCGTGCTGCAGCTTATGACGCAAATTTGAAGCAAACTTTTGAAAATATGTTTTCATTACTTGATTTGGAGAAAATAAACTCACCTGAAGGGGGCGATGTGGAGCAAAAGAAGCCAGAAACAAAAAAACCCATCCCAAAAAAAGAACAAGAAACACACTTCGCTGCATTCCAAATAACAAACTTTATCTTTTTACGTATTTACATACTGCAGCTGCCCTTTCATGCTTTCATGCTAGCGTAAAAACGCTAAGTCCGACTGGATATACAGCGCGACATCCTGGTATTTTTGGGACGTATTAAATCTTTTTCTGGCGTACTTTGTTCTTCTGTGAGAGAAAAGCGAGAAGAAGTCTTCGGGAACCTGTTTTCAATCTGGAAAACTGTCGTTGTACTTCCTCGTTAGCTCGTATTTAGCACGTTTCCGTTCAATATCGCTCCACTCAAAATTCAACTTGGCTCCACTTAAATCGCTCCAGTAAAAGAAAAGAAGCTGCAGTTTAGTTTAGTTTGTTGTCTTTCAAACATAAAAACACAAGGTGATGAAATCCGTTAGCTCGGTCCAGCAACGTACGGAATAAATACGACTTTGCAGTAAATATCTACGATGAACAAATCGGCTAAAAACCTTCTAATAAAAGAACCCATCGTTGAATGAACCAATAATTCATCGTCGCTCTGTTTTCTTACGTTTTCTCAAATTTCCACCAACTTTTTCCGAAGCGATTTGTCCAAACGCCTCATGGAAACACGGCTAGCTTTCCCTCGCGCATCAGTGTGAAGTCAAACCAATCAGAACGATCTGTCGGGACACCAACACCAACGCTCATCCTCCGTCCTCGGCCCGCGGACTCCTCCCACGGCGGCGGCGGCGGCGGCGCCAGCATGACTTTGGAAACCCGTTTCCAAGCTGCATGCACATTTTTGTAAAACAGATACAGGAAAAAAAAAAAATGAAAAAGATACCGAACTAGATACGTGTGTTAGTTCCACATACTGTTGGGCCGCTTGTATGTTGCATGCAGTTGTACAGTTTGCTCGTACTTGAATATTAAAGAGATAAAACCAAGAAACTGAAGCCATTCCCATTAAAGACATCCACGTCCTCTCAGTCCGGTGCTGAATGTCTCTCGAGCTGAAACCACCACCAACGCCCCCCTTCCCTCCAAGATTACGTTGATGTCTTTCCTCAAACCCTCTGGAAGATGTACTGCAGACCTCACAGCGCCCTCTACTGTTAGTCCACGTCATGGTTTACCTCCGAGGGGCTGAGACGAAGAAGAAACGTGTACAAATCCGATCCGATCACGCACGAGCTGTTCAGTCGAGTCACACACTGTAAATATCAGCTCACTGGTGAAAATCGCGCAAAAAAAAAAAGAAACAAAAAAAAAAGGGGGCCAAGTCATACAGCGAGTCGGGACCAGAACACACGGACTCGGGTCAGAACCGCTGCTCCACAACCACCTGGTCCACGTCCCATTTCAGAGGAGATTTTTATTTTTTTTCATTTCATCGTCCGGTGAAGCTGTTTTTTTTTTTTTTTCTTTTTGGTTTTTTAAAAATTTATATTATTTATTTTCTTTCATATTTTTTTTCCTTCTCTTTTTCTTTCTCGTCAGTATTAACAGGAAAAAAATAACTAAATAAAAAAACGCTGATTGTTTACAACTTCTGTGTTCCACTGAAACGACAAGAAAAATTAGAAAAAAGTAAAGCATTCACTGCAACATTTCTTGTTTGTATAACAGATGTGGCTCAAATGATGTGTATGTTTTATATATTAAAAAAAAAAGTTCATTTTTATTATTTACAAATAAAAAAGAATGTGTGGAAAAAAATACAAGCCTCTCTCCTTTATTATTATTATAATTATTATTATTATTCTCTCAGCCTTTGACTTCGTGTCAAAAAGCCAAACTTTAAATTTAAAAACGGGATCTGTTTGTGGAAAAGTCGGTGTTTTTCTAAAGTCTGTTGTTGCTCTCAGCAGAAAATCAAACATGAATCTGACTAAACTCGATGTTTTACTGCATAAAAGCACCTTTAAATAAGTCCTACAACACAATCTGTCCTTTAAAAATGAAAACCTCGACTGTTTAATCTCCGTTTTCGGACAAAACGTCTCAGACGTAAACTGAAAATCTGTTATTTCTGCACATTGTTTTCAAATCTGGCTTTTTTTTTGGCTGTTTTTGCTGCATAATGTGCGTCCAGTTGCATTGTTGTTGGTTTTATTTCCTCCCTTTGAGCCTTTTCCCTCTTCAACATATTCGGCTTCACTGTTGTGACTATTTCGACAAACATCGACACTCACGTCAATGCAAATTTTTGCATTTCTGCTGCAATTTGAACCAAACAAGTGAGTTTCTTCATGTCTGCAGAGATGATTTAGAGGCAGTTGGTCTGCGTAGCACCGCAGTGCTTCATTTTAAATGTCATCTTTTGGAGAGCGACCGTTTCATAAAGCAGCATTTGTTGATAAAAGCTGCTCCAGTGAAGCGTCATAACTCTGCAGAGCATCTAACCGAAGAGGAAGTCGCTCCATGTGTGACCTCCCATACGATGCCGAGGCCTTGGGAGATTTATGTTCCACATCCTCTGGTTAAATAAGCACTGGGCCCCCGAAACAACATCTGCAGGCAATCTAAGCTCACCCTCCCGGTGCCAGCCGGGCCCCTGGTTCCCCCGGTTCCCTTCGCTGCAGCATCGAGGGGTCGCGACCCGCCGCAGAAAAAAAACCAGGACTCGGACCGTCGTGGAAAAGATCGTACGTGTCAGAGGCCGCCGTGAAATTTCCATGCTGCTCCCAGGAAGAAGATTAATCAGAGCCATCGGGGCAGAAGGTCGCCATCGGCTGGGAGAGGAAGCAGGACGGGTTTCATATCGTCCACGAAGACGTCAGAGCGACGGCGGAACAAACAGAAACGTACGGCTGAGTGTTCAACGTGAGGCTGCGTTTCCTCGTTCAGACGTTTTCACAGGACGAAGACGCGACAGGTGACACGACTTTAAGGCCTGAAATCGGTTCTACTTTAACAAATACAGTTAAAACCTCTGAACTATGACAAAGTTTTACCTCCTGTCATGTTTTTCTTCACTGTGGTTCATTTTTCACGGCAACATAAAGTCCTGCACCTCGACGGAAACAGAACAACCACGACTAGAAGCAGAGAGAATCCAGAAATATCTTGACGCAAATATTACAGAAGAAATCACTGACAAAAAAAAAAGAATTTATTTGACTACTTACGTAACAGGAGCTGTAAGGTGACTCAGTGGTTAGCATCGTTGCCTCACAGCTAGAAGGTCACTGGTTCACGTCCCGGTGAGGACACCCGGGATCTTTCTGTGTGGAGTCTCCATGTTCTCCCCGTGCAGCGTGGGTTCTCTCCGGGTTCTCCGGCTTCCTCCCGCAAAGTCCATCAACATGCTGAGGTTAATTGGGGTTTGTAAATTATCCGTAGGTGTGAATGTGAGTGTGCTTGGTTGTCTGTCTCTAAGTGTAGCCCTGTGATAGACTGGTTACCTGTCCAGGTGAACCTGCCTTCACCCTGAGTCAGCTGGGATAGACTCCCATGACCCCCATGACCCTAGTGAGGAAGTCAGAGAACCCAGAAAGAACCCATGCTGCACAGGGAGAACCTGCAAACTGTCCTCACTGGGACACGAACCGGCGACCTTCTTGCTACGAGGCGACGGTGCTCACTACTGATCCACCTTGCAGCCTGATTTTAGAATCAGAGTTAAATTTGCAAAACAAAATGACAAAAATCGTCCCAGAGAAACACCTGGCGATGGACTCGTCTGATGTAAAGTCTGTGATGAACAGGATGAGGACAAGTGGAAACTATTGAATGTAATTTTAACCTTTAGTTTGGTTTGTTTGTCTGTCGTGTAGTTCAGCGGTCAACGTCTTCAAAAAGAGGTTCTTTTATGAGTTAAAGTCTCAAAGTTGTCAAATGTGCAAATCCACACTTTAGACATCTGCTGCTCTGTTCGGCTTCAGTCTGAGAGGTTTGGATGCTTCTCATCAGGACAACTTGTTGCATCGTCTCCCCTGATGTGGTGTTTGAAGTGTTTCCCTCTCCACATGATCTTCTGGGTCAGGACTGTCCAATCCTGGTCCTCGAGGGCCACCATCCTGCATATTCTAGATGCTCCCCTCTTCCAACACACCTGATTCAAATGATCAGGATTGTTATCAGGCTTCTGCAGAGCTTGATGATGAGCTGATTGGAAGAAGGAAACATCTAGAACATGCAGGATGGTGGCCCTCGAGGACCAGGACTGGACACCCCTCTTCTAGGTTTTCCTGTGTGCTCTATTGTTCTCATCGTGCACATCTCTGCAGGAACCTTCTCCGTCTGAAGCTCCTGCTCCTTTAAAGCTCCTCCTGAGGAGCCCAGTCTGCTCTGATTGGTCAGCTGGTCCGACCAACGGCAGGTAACTGTGATCAGCAACTCCAGGTGCAGGAAGAAGAGATAAAATAATGTGAGTCTTTGTTTGAGGCCCAAACTAGCAGCCAGTCAGTTGTTATGCAAATGTGCTGCGTGGTGACATAGATGGAGGAGAAGCAGGCCGGTGAGGAGCTGAGCCGTCTGAGGAGAAGAGCTCCTCTGTTCATAGTTCCACTGTTCCCACTGAGCTAAATGGAAGAACAGCTGATGAACCACGTGTCCCACGGCGTCTCCAGAACGTCCTCCAGCTTCACTGAGTCCTTCAGGAAAAGCAGCGAGACGTGTTGGTGTTCTGTTGTAGAAACGGTTAGAACAACAAACAAACAAACAAACAAAACAGAGACCTGTATAAACACGACACGTTGCCTTTGTGTGTCCGTTCAGTCGAAGCGCAGAACCTGTAGAACCCATCGTTGATCTAAACCAGGACCATCGTTCCCCAGAAAGCTCCATCAGCTTCACAACTATTAAAACAGAAATAAAATGAGTCACAGGTATTAAATCTTTCACAATAAGAGCTGCGTTAAAGCAAAGCGGAGCCACTTTTAGCTCGTTAAAGTTAATTATTTTTGCTCTTTAAGTGTTGCGGTTAATGAAAGTCGTTATGAAAGTTTAAATTTTTACTTCAGTCCAACAATTAATCGATTTAAAATCTCAGTTTAAAACAATTCAATTAGCAAAAAGCTGCAATTTAGAATTTACATGAAGGTTGATTTTTTTATGATTATTACTTTAATTAAGCTGATTGCTGAATGTGCAACGATGAGATGGAAAGTTGTGTTCTTATATTTTAATTTCAACTTTTCTTAATGCACTCAAAACTTTTGTGATAATTGTTTTTAAAAATGGAATAAATGCACATTTTAATCTTTTTCCGGTGTCTCTTGAGGCTCCATCACATGTTTCAAATCTGTTACACAATAAAATAACATTAAAAAAAAGGTAATTCTATATTTTCCCACATTGTTCAGCCCTAATCTGTCGTGTGTTGTGCTTTTAAATCGATGGAAACTTTCTATTTTAATTAGATTTTTGTGTTTAAAAGCCTTTATTTTATGCATTTATGCTCTTTATTGTGCAAAACTTAGTCATAAAAACACTCTAATCTGTATTAAATGCTGATTTTTGTGTCTGTGGCTGCACCCTTCAGTCAAAGATCATTTCCAAATGATAAAAACTGAGCCTGACATGTTCTATCTGTTTTAATTGAACCATATCTGACTGCAGAGCTTTCATCTGAAGCCTGTAAACGCAGCTGAAGGTGCGTCCAGATGTTTTTTTTTTACACCTCAAAGCACCAACAGGAGACAGAGGAGGAGGTTCGTGTGAAGCTGCGGCCTCCAGCAGATGGCGTGGTTTTGTAGGAAGTCGGAATAAAACGTGAAAACAGAGACTTTCTGAGGCGCTTCCATCCAAACAAGAGCGCACAAAGTCACAAAGTCCTCCGTTTGGCTGAACGTTCAGAGTCACGATGGAGAAGCTGCAGCAGGAGGATCAGCGTCCAGGTGAAGCGGAGCGACGAGCGCGCTGAGAAGAGGAAGTTTACGCAGCAGGCGTTAACTGACGCCTCTGTTTTTTTTCTTCTTCTGAACTTTCACTCGAGCTGCAGACACGCAGAGGAAGCAGCAGCTGTTTCATTCAGCTGAGTTTTATTGTCTTTACGGCAGCAGAAGGTGTGACAGGTCCACGATGAGCCACGTGGTGCAGAAACACGTTTGTTTTCCCACTAAAGCGACGCTTCAATAAAGAACACGCAGCTCCTCTGAATGAAAAGCCCCTCTGGTCGCTCTCTGATATGTTCTGCAGATGTTCGGCGCTGCGGTCACTTTTCCAGCCTGAACCAAGTGGAAAACCCATCAGAACCCGTCCGCGTTACCTGATCGGCTTTTCTGGCGTAATTTGGAACTTTCTCGGGAAATTAAATTACACGAGGAGCGACGGCGGCTCGTTTGCATCCCACAAACTGAGCTCCGGTCTGGAGCTCTGAAAGCGAGCCGAGCCGAGGCACAAATCAAGCTGCGGTTCGGATACAGTCGCCGGGCACGGGCGGCGGGATCGATGCGCATCAGCCGGGGACGCGCAGCTCGGTGGTGAAGCAACAGGCGGAGGGAGCCGGTGACATTTCAGAGTGGAAACGTCCTCCCCGCCGCTGCACACGGACCCACGCTGCTGCTGCTGCTGCTGTGGGTTGGCGTTCGGCGGGTTCGGAGAGGCGCCGTGGACACCTTTACGCGCGGTCGTGTGACTGTGGAGCAGAAAGAGGGCGGTCAGAGTGTGACGGCGGCGGCGCTGCCTTCACTGCGGCTCACACGTGTGATCGAGCGTCCACGCATGCTGGAGAGCAGCGCAGCGCACTCGATGCCCGCCTTGGTGATGCCATGCCCCGCAACCACAGCGGAGACGAAGGCGGCACCGGGCTCTGGATGAGGACGTCGCCGGGCCACCGAACCGAAGGCTACGGTCTGAAGGATGTGGAGTCCGGACGAAGGGTGATGATGAACAACGCGGGAGACGGTTTGCTGTCCGCAGGTGCCGGTGCCGGCGGCTCGGACAGCCTGCGGGGGAAGCAGGGCGCGCGGCTCAGCCTGCTCGGGAAGCCGCTCATCTACAGCGCGCAGAGCGGCCGCAGGAACGTGCGCTACCGGCGGCTACAGAACTACCTGTACAACGTGCTGGAGCGACCCCGAGCCTGGGCGTTCATCTACCACGCGTTCGTGTAAGTCCACTTCTTCTTCTCCTTCACCTGTTGATGTCTGCTCACACACACACACACACACACACACACACACACACACACACACACACACACACACACACACGTGCTTCTCTGAGCTCATATTTGTCACTTTCTTTGCGCTCCTGAATGCGTCAGAGCGCAGATTAGGCTCAACAATAGATGAGCAAGTCTTCAGCAGGAGCCAATTTCACAGCTTAAACATGAAATCCTGCTGCTGCTGCTGCGAGGAGAAGCTTACTGTCAGCCTCCCTCCTCTTTGTTGTGCAGCTTAAGTGCTGGGTTGTGATGTGTCAGTAGAAACATGAATATGCAGCAGTAAACAGCAGAGCAGCGCCTTTCTGCTCACTTCTGCTTTCGGGAGGCCTTCAGTGGAAACACAACTGCGGGGTCAGCTGGGCTGCAGGAGGTCACAGCCTCCGGACCAGCTGCGTTTGACTCGATGCTGTGAAGCGTCGGTGAGGGAGGAGGAAGTGCAGACACATGGTGCCGCTGCACAGAGCCATGTTCCTGTGGGTGCTGCTGGTGAGTGGGTGGGGGGACGTCTGAGGGGACGTCTGAGGGGAGGGGAGATGTTTGAGCTCATGAAACCATCACTTTTATTTTTAAAGCGGTCTTGAAGCAGCTGCTATGAAGTGCTGATGACAGGATCTGTGCTCGGTTCAGTGGAAACACTTGTGAGGTGTTTCTGTCCACATGCTGCAGGAACCTACAGACGCATCACACTTCCTGCTTTTTACAGGAAATTTCAGAGCAATTCTGAAGATTGTTTCTAGAAGAAGCTTGATGTCACCTCACATATGAGGGATGGTGTGAATGAGGGACGACTGGATCCAGACTCAAACATCAGAATCTGTTCTAGTCGAGGCCTGTTGTTTACGTCTGCTGCTGTAGTACAATTCATGGAAGGACGCTACAGATGCAGATTTTACGTAGTTTTCTGAATCAACCAGTAACACAAACTCACTGATTAAGCAGTTTTAGGTCTGAAGCAGCTCCGTCACAGATGCTACTGGGATTTAAGATCACTGCCCAGTTAAACTCCAGTTCATCTTTAGCACATGAGCGCTAATCAGAGGTCATTAAGTGTCAAATAGTCTTTGTTGTGGTGCCCACTGCTGGCTAAACCATGAGGCCGATGACAGGATCTCTGCTGGGATCTGTGACGTCTAATAAAAGCACTTGGGAAATATTTGTTTTCTTGATGTTGCATTTGGGGCTGCCAGGTGGCTCAGTGGTTAGCATCGTAGCAAGAAGGTCGCTGGTTTGGTGAGTACACCCGGGATCTTTCTGCGTGGATGTTGCATTTGCATTGTAAGGCTTTTTTACAAGAGATTTCAGAACGCTCTAGACGAGGAGTTTCTAGTAGGAGCTCGATGTCACATCATGTGGGACAAAGAGCAGAAGTTCAGGATGTCCTGATTCTGATTGAGACCTTTTTTTTAACTGATTGGTGTCGATTTTAAACTAAACTTTGTGTACGTCTGCTGTCACACAGTTGTCATAAAGTGAAAGCACAGTTTGTGTCACAGGAGAGTGGAGATGCCAAATTAGTCTAGTTTTCAGAATAATGTAACTGGGATGTTGGAACCTCGTCTATGTTGACCCCAGTTTGTCTTAAACACATGAGCTCTGGTTGGACGTGATTTTCCGTCACCGATGTCTTTGTCATTTAGCAGCTAAAAGCCCCCCAACGCCCAGAAAGTCTGATGTCTCGTCACATCAGACGGATGGCAGACTTTAGGGATGATCTGATCCGATGTCAAAGCTCAGAGTTGATTCTGATCAAGGCAGACTGGTTTCAGCTGAGCCTGATCCTTTGTTTACATCCTTCATGCATTACAACGATATCCAGTCACCAGGCCTAGACAGTGGGTTTATTTGAATAACATTGCACTTGAGGTGTTTTTTTTCTACTAAAACTACTAAACATTAAATGACTCTGACTGGATTTGAAGCAAAAAAAAAACACTTGATCTGGACATCTCTAAGAGAAATGCAAAATATTTATGGTTTTAAAGTTGGAAATGGAAGGAATACAATGTGATGCAAACACTGTTTCCCCGATGAGGTACTTTGGGGACAAATATGACTCGTTCCCCCTAAAAGTTACCTACGTGTACAACCGTGACCCCCTCAAGCTCAAGTCATCGTCTTAACTTTCAGCACATCAGTCATCAGGAGGCGACTTGAGCTGTTTGTTCAGACCGTGTTGGAGTTTATTGGATGTGAAGGAAACCATGCTTGTAGTTTTTCTGTGTTTTCATGATGTAATAGTTGGTAAATGACACGTTTTCTAAAGCAAACATTGTCTCGGATGCTCGGTTCACACGGACTGAACTGATTCACTGAGCGAGATGAAAGAAGCTAAATGAGAGATTACATCGATGTGACATTGATCGACGGCGTTTGGCTGATGCGAGGCGGCCATATTTGTGGCGTTCCAGGCATTTGTGTGTTGCGAAACCACCGGATGCTTTAAAGCAACAGTTTCAGAGTCGTAATCTTGATGATTGATGAACGATAAAGAAACCGTCAAGCTGAGGACACGTCAGTGAGCTCATCTGACCTCTTTACTTTTTCACCTCTGGCTCTTTATTCTCAAGGAGTTTCTGTCTCTTGTTTTTAATCAACCAGCGTACCGAGGAACGGATCAGAACCGGCTGGTTTGCTAATTGTGCAAAGTAGCAGCTTGGAAGTGTTGTTGAGTTAAATCAGTTCTTAGGTGGTTTTAATAAAAAGCCGAGCAGCCAGGACCGTCCACCCCATCGGTGGTCCAAGCTGCCGTCTGCCGGTCGAGGTTTCAGGACTAGAAGACTGTTTGGTTTCCATTTCTGCATTAGTTTGTTATTTATTGTTGTTCTTCCGTTTTTGTGGGAACTCTTGCTTCAGAGCGATCCCCAGCGTCGGGTTAAAACCGTTTCTCCACTCAACATCAGCTTCAACTTCGAGTCTTTCCATTATTTTCGAGGGTTTGTTTTCACATCAGCTGCCTAAATGTGACCATTTGCTTCAACTAATTTAGAGGGCAAGAAATCCGCCCGTTCATTTGCAGCATTTTCACATCTGGAGCTGCAGCAACTTGAAGTTTTTTTGAAAAACAAGGATATGAAACCTTTGAGTTGCACCGTGTCCTCCTGCTGATCAAGGCGATTTATCGTGTCTCCTCTCTGTCCGCACTGAGAAACAGTTTCAGGCATCAATTCAGCTCCAGCTTCTTTATGAGTCTATGGTGACCTTCCGTATCCCCGTTTATTGGAGCCATAACTTAACCAGATACACCGGTCGATTCCCTTCGGTCCGCACCACTGTTTTTGCTAAAAGGCTGACTCAAAAATGCTAATTTCCAGATCTTATGAAAGTGTTGACTCACTAGCGCCCACGGGGGATCTTCGGACTCTTTTCTCTTCACCTCAAGTGGAGTCGGTGAATGATTTCCTTTCATTCCTGTGAGGTTGAACTGGAGGTTTTTCTTTTTTGGGGGGAGGTGGGAGCGACTGAACCCTCCTGAACCGTGATGAATGCAGCCGGGATGTTTAGCGGCCTTGAAAGTTGCACTGGTTTGCTGATGGGACAGTTTTCGCAGCCGAGCGCCTTCGCCGATGATAAAGGTGGCGGAGGTTCCCCGTTTATTGCTGCCGAGAACATCAGGAGCGTATTGATCGATGTGTCTTTAAACCGGTTGATGCACAAAAATAAGTGAGCGACCTCAGCATCTTCAGGCCCCGAAGTCGGGTTGAGTTGTCGCGCTTCAATCATTTAGCGACGCCGGTGCTTAAATGTGTCGCGAGAACTCGTTTTATGACTGATTTGTAGAGAAGAAAAGCCTCGATTGTTGGAGGTCTTCAGGAGAATGTGGTTCCTGTTGGTAGTTCATTGTTCATCTTTGCATAAAAGCTGTTTCTTGACGCCCACATTACACCAAACGTTGACTCCGGTCCTCAAATACTCGACTGAGACCCGACACCAGAAGGTAAAGAGCACATTTGCATAATCCCAGTTAAGAGTTTCTTCTCTCCTGCTGCGCCGCTCGGTGCCGTAAATTGAAAAGACGGGCGTATTTTTCTTTTTCCTTGAGCGTGAGTCAGCTGTGTCTTCAAAATGAACACGGCTGTTTTTTGTTATGTAAGAAGCCGGGTCGCTGTAATCATGAGGCTCAAACTGGCAGGAACATCAGAATTCTTTCCCCCTAAATCAGTTCTGTTGTGGTTGTAGCGCTCAGGTGAACTGGTCGATGTTTTTTTTGCGGTCGATGTACTCTCGTCTGACCTAATTCTCATTGATCGGATAATCTGTGGTGTTGCTTTCATAAGGAGGAAAGCTGTGAATCAACAGACTTCCAGGATTAATCTGTTGTTTTGGGCGGCAGGAGGAACAAACTACCCGTGAACACCCACCAGGCTTCAGCATCATCGAACGCTGCTGGGTCTCATTAATTTAACTCATTTATTGAACTTTTACTGAGTGTCGGCTCCAAACTAACGGACATCAGGTCGAAGAAAGTCGTCTGAGTTTCTGCATTTCGTTCAAAAAGTCAAGTTTAAACCTCGTAAACAGCAGCTAAAGGGTTTTATTCCTCACTTGTTCTTGTTCTACATCAACAGCTGATATTTTTTCGGAAATCATTCAAATCTGTTCTCATCATATTCATGTGAAATAACCAGCTCGAATTATTTAATATGCTGCAAATATTAGCTGTTTACGTAGATTTAGAGTTAATGTAGGGTAATAGGGTTGCTCATCTGCAGACAACATGCAGATGATTCCAGAAGATGTTCTTCGCTTGACTCCACCCGGAGTTAAAACAAACGGACTCTTAGGAACAAACCGCCTTAAAGTCCAGTGTTTTACTGACCCGTCCATCCACCCCAACCTCCTCCACATGCAGGTTATTTGGCTCTAAAACTACATCACGATTGCATCTGTAGGTTTCTGTGACTATTTCACAACTCTGGTGAACGCATTAGCTTCAAACATGGAGGTTCATCATCTCGTCAGTTTGTTTTATTAGCTTTGATTCTGTTTGACACCTTCAACACTTTGTCGTTGTGTGTCGCTGCAAGAGATGCTTTGAAATCCAGTGTAAGTGTTCAGACTAGACTGGGACCCATCCGTAGAAACCATCCACTTGTAGCTGCATTTTCAGGGGTTTTGTTGTCCAGACTTTCTAAGAATCAATCTGAATATAACCTATAAAGATAAAAGGTAAATGGAGCGGCCTGTTAGCACCATGTGACTAAATGGACATTTTGCAAGATCAACATTCTTCTGATAAGTTGTGTTGACGTCATCAAACCAACTCATTTAAATGGAAATTTAATTTGCACTAAATTAGCTAAAGTGGCTAACGAACTAACTAACTAACTAACTAAGTAACTAACTAACTAACTAACTAACTAACTAACTCAATTTCTCTCCATCTTGAGTTTTAAAACCTTGTGTTTATGCCAACAGTGATCAAGCGAGTGCTAATTTAAGAAACCTTCTCATTGTAGAGGAAAACTAATTCCACAAACTCAGTGTAGTTTGTTGGTGAAACTTAATTTCATTAGAAGTTGTCATAACTCTGATGTGAACAGTTTTGTTAAAACCTGTGAATGTGTCCAAATATATATATATTAACTCAGAGAGATAAGGAGAGCAGCAGTTCTGCAGTTTCTGAAAATGAAAAGCTTTATTTTCCTAAAAATAATAAGAGCCAGCGTGAGCACGCTGCTGCTGTTAAATGTTCTTTATCTGTACGTTCCTTCCACAGCAGCTGTGATGTGTTCGGACCACCTGCAGAACTTTTTCACTTTTTATCAGCAGGATGCAGAAGAATAATAATTTAATATAAAGAGGATGGAGGGAACAAAAAAGAAGTGCTTTTCTTTGCTGTGGTTCAGTTTGCAGAGTGGAAGCAAGAATCAGAACGTCAGCATCGAAATCGTAAATACGTCATTTTTTAACGTGTCAGACTCTCTGTGCTCATTGAGGTAAAGTTTAGGTGACGAAATACTGAACAAATGATTCCCTATATTCAGCAGGAAGATTTGGTTTTTATCAGCATCTTTATCTGCCACTAGAGTTAAAAGATGCACCACGTAACTGGACGTAAAGCCAAAACCGTCGCTCTGAAGAACCAACCAACAGATTTATCACCAACTGTGCACTTTCCTCCAGAGCTAATAAGCTTTTAGCATGTTTTAGCTAAATGTTCTGGTTTATTCTCACACCTTTTACTTCAAGGTGCAACTGGAAACTGTTTTTTTTTTTTTAAACCTGCTCGGCCTCAAACCCCAAACAAAGTTATCACCTTCCTGTGAGCATACAGCTGGTAAAATGAGCTGGTGGAGGCCAAAACGGAGGTAAAAAATAGACATTAAATATTGTTAATTAGCTTGACCGACACCCAGATACGCATCTCTACAAGGATTTTTAAACGCGTGACTGTTTGCTGCAGCTTTAAAATGCAAAGTGAGCAACAAATTAAAGAAGTGCAGCTTTAATTAATCCATATATTCCACGTGTAGGCACAGATTTTACATATATAAGGATTTTTAAGGGTTTATGTGAGCATAGATGTTTTTTACGAGTGTGGATCTGCCTTTAGAGGTCATGTTTAGGTGCGGTATTTATATTTATGTCTGAATAAGTCACTGTTTAGAGACCTAGTACTCGTAGCTCGTCACTTCATAAACAGTCTGATGCTTTATCGACCGCTTCTCAGTTCGTCAAGAGTTTTATTTTAGTGGTAAAACTCCTCATGTGGTTAAAAAAGCGACGTTTCTGACTCGTATTTGTGTTTGTCTGGAAAGATTCCTCGGGAGAGATCAGTGTGTTGGATTCTAATTTGGCCAAAGCTGCGCTGCTTGAACAGCTGAAGCGTCTTTTTTGATAACTCGCAGAAGTTCAATTTCATCATCCACTGCTTCCAGGATGCAATAGAGAGAAAAAAAAAACCCAACAACTATCACAAACTTTTCCCTTATCTGCCTCGTCTGAGCCGAGGAACAGGTCAGAGGAGGAAACGATGTCGTCGCTTTGACAAACTGCTCACGTCGGGCCTCGGGGGGGAAATTAGTTCCTGGAAACTGCGACATAAAGAGCAGCATCGGGGCCATCGTGTGTGTTAAATGTGGTAATTAAGGGTAGATTTTCAAAATAAAAGCCTGCAGAGAGGTCACTGCGGACATTCAGAGGTACAGGGTGGTAGAGAGGCAGGAAGATAAGATGAAACTTAAATGACGAAACGTAAAGAGACACAATAAGATAAATGTGAGATACGTAACATTTAGTTTCAACCTGAGCAATTCTGGATTTTAGCAGTTTTAGGGAACAAGAAATACTGATATCGATCCATCTTCTGAGATCAACTTTCCAGCAATGTATTTCCCAAACTAGTTAGCAACCTGCCATGAAAACACCGCTCGACTCCGCACCGCTGCTCGTATGGCTGCGATGAGTGCTCTGCTGCATGTGCTGCAGGCAGCATTAAACGTATTGTAAATGGAGCGACATCTGAGACCTCGTGTCGCAGAGAGATTGAGATTGGGTCTGTCTGAATGTATGAATAATAAGTTTAGCCTTTTGTTAAAGGAAAACAAGATCATGAACTCATACAAACGTTTGCAAAACTCCAAATCAAAGTAATCAAGTAAAATATCGGTCAGCAAAAGAATACAGCGACCCAGCTCACCCCATCTCTCTTCCAATGAACAGGTGAACATGTGATCTTAAATCCCCGCCCATCCACGGGAGTTTTAATGAAAAGGCTCCAAATGACTAAAAGTTTTTTTTTTTTTAAAGCTAATTTTTGATTTTCTGAGCAGATCCACTCCCATAAAAACTCACTCTAATCATTCTACAACCATTAATTATTTCCAAACACTTCATTTGGTGTGAATTCCTGTCACTTTCCACGTCGAAGAAAAACAAAATATTGCAATTTTAGTTTTATGTTTTTCTGAATTCTTGGAGTTGAGGCATCAGGTAGAGCAGCTTTTTCTCACCAACTAAACATCTCATCACTCCTCTGCTGCTATTTCATTAACTTTTAACAGAACAGTTTTTTTTCTAGTGATCTAAATATCCTGATTTAATGCTGAGATTTTTCCAGATGAAACAACTTGTCACACATGATTAATTCAAGGACTGTTAATGAGTAAAAAAACTGAGAATTTTTAAAATGTTTTTACAGTTTCTGGCTCTGATAAATGGTGCAATTTGGACATTTTTTAAAATTTAGTAAAGATGAAAATTCTTTCCAACCAGCAGGTTTTTGGGGTTCAGGAAGTTCAATCAGCTGCAAAAAAACTCATTTAAAGAGCGTAGCAGCAAATCTGAATGCAGTCCAAAGCAAAAAGACATTAAAATGTTGGATGTTTGTTGGTGTTGAACCACGTGAGAAAAGTTCCAGATTGTTTTTTTGTCTTTTTAGCTTTTTAACAATGTATATAAGTAGATTGAATACCTCCGTTTCAAACACAGTTGTTCAGTGATTTTTGTATTTTTCCATTTCTCAGAAAATCTAAATATTGCAATCAGAGTCGATGCATCAGACGGTGCAGGTTTTTTATTTTTTTTTGCTAATGGCCAACTCGACATCTCGTAACTCCTTCGGCGGCTGCATGCACGTATATTTTTACCGGTTGTGTGACAGCAGCAGCAGCAGCAGCAGCAGCAGCAGCACTGAGCCGCTCTTTGTGCTGAGTCGAGTTGCGCCCGAAGCTCCCGGCTGCCCTCCTTCCTGCACACGCATGCACAGTGCTGCCATTCATCTCACCTCTGGATTAACAAGCCCTTATCCTCGCAAGTATGTCGGCAGGCAGGGAAAGTGTGTGAATGTGTGTGTGTTGGGGGGGAAACGGTCCAAGCGTTCCTCCGCCTCAGGTTTGGCACGCCGAGCCACCGAGGGGCACCGAGTGGTGACATGAACCCGCTGCTCTCACTTGTTAAATATCTATCAGTCGGTTTATTGTTCGAAGCGCTCGGCTTTACGGGCCGCAGTAAAGGACGCTGGCTCATCCTGAAAGCTGCGTTCGACAGGCGTTACTGGGCGCGCGAAGCCCACAGACACAATAAAAAGCTTTAGGAGACATCGTGAGTGACTAATCCGACGCTGCTGCTGCTGCTACGTTTAGATTCTAGAAATATTTAGCAGTTTCTCCCCGAGATTAAAAAGTCTGCGATCAGAACTCTGCAGCTCCGCTCGGCCTCCGTCGCCTTCAGCCGGAGCAAAGTGGTGTAAACACAACCCGAGTGCTGAAGAAGAGTTTGGCCGGCATGACGGCGGCACCGACCCGAAGTAGAGGAGCGACGTCCAGACGCTGACGAGACCGGATGGAGTGAATTAGCCTCGTGGATTGTTGTTTTGATCCAGACGGTTTCTGTGTTTTTGGAAACCCTGAAACATGTTGAACCAAATCTCCGGCAACAAAACGATAAGAATCGAGAATAAAACAACCTGTGTGTAGATTTAAAAGTATGTTTGTTAGTTTGAGGGGAATCTTTTGGAAACACAATCGACGCTTTTGCTTCTCAAATTTAAGAAATTACAGGAAAATACGTTGATTTCTGTCAAATAAGGAAACAGACTCGTTGTCTTTACTGTAAAAAAGGTTTTAGTTGTAG
>NW_007579281.1:158865-159334 GCF_000690725.1 Stegastes partitus
AAATAATTGTGAGTGATGTTTTAAACTCAAGATTTTCTCTAAAATCTAGTAAAATTACCAAAAAACAAATTGATTTGCAGGTTAACTGTATAAAAAGGTTAAAGAAGGCATAAACCAGCTGAATCCACAGAGCTGCCGTCGTCTTAACTCGACTGAATCAAACGTAGACGTGCAGCACGTTCAGTCCAGACGCTCTAAAGCTGCAGATTAATGCTTATTTTGCAGCTGAGGAGTATTTACAGCAGCAGCAGTACAGATAATAAGCTGCGGTGTTGACCGTCAGCATCTCATCGATGTGTTTCTGATGGTTTACAGACGACAGTGGAGCTCTGTGGCCTCCATCATGTTTCATCTGAATCCACCGTTTGCTTTGGTTTATTGACAAACAGAAGATCCACAGCAGCCCGACTGGAGGAGCGTCTTCACCTCCACGCTCTGTTTCTTCTGTTTTATTTACCTGCTTTCTTTA
>NW_007579281.1:159798-171382 GCF_000690725.1 Stegastes partitus
AGACAGATGGACTTAAACTGACCTCCAGTCACAGTTTGCTGCAGAATGTTTCAGGTGCAGAAAACCTCAAACTGTTGCTAAAAAATAAGCTAAAGGTGGTTCAATTCAAATTAAACCTTTTCTCTGCTGTTAAAGGTGATCAGTAATGATCAGTATGGACTGAAGCCTTCTCCGTCTCCAGCTCCTGCGTCTGGATGTAAATCCGTGGCTGTCGGAGTCCCAGCTGACGGGGATTCGCCTGCTGCAGGTTTCATGTTTCTCCGTTTGCTCAGAGGGAGTTTCCCCTTCGCTCTGTTTCCAGGGATGCTTCCTTTCTGCAAACACAAAGCCGAGGCCTCGGGACGGGACACGCCTCTGCTCCGCATTGTGCTGCCGCTCGGGGAGGCGTCATTTACCTAAACAGCACCTGTTCGCCTCCAGCGCTCTCGGCTGTTCTGCTGCAAATCTGGGACCCAGATACTGTGGCTGCTGAAGGTGGACGAAGGTTTTTCCACCCGGACGCCCCTCCAGTCTCACCGTCTGATGAGAAACTTGGTGTGATTGTCGGTCGGTTCACAGGCTGCACACTGAGCGAGCATCTTTCTACCATCCTGCTAAATAAACTCTCCGCCTCACTTCTTCCTCTCGACTCGCAGAAGTCTTCGTCGCCTCTTTGCACCGAACTGGAACGTCTGATGACGGAGGTGCAAAGATCGTGACCCCCTCGCAGCCCCGTTCGCACGTTCTCAGCCTATTTCTGTTGCCGTTTTAGTCGCTCCCGATCTCCGGGTGTTAATCGTAAATGTGCTGGCAGATGCTTGGCCTCGAGGGCAGCCATACGGAAGGAGGACGCTCATTTGGAGACGCGACTGTTGGTCTGAGCAGACTGAGGCCTAATAACTGGGTTTATCTGCCGAGGTGCTGCAGAGCCGACTCCACGCCGAGCGCCTCCCTAATGTGGTTCTTCTTTTTAATGTAAGCAACCTCTCCGAGTGTCTCAGAAAACTCCAAAGTGAAAGGGGCAGCAGCAGCAGCATCGAGCAGTTTCCATAGCAACAGATGCTGCCTTTTCCTGAGCTCACTCGAGACTCGTGGAGGGGAAAAAAAAAAGAGAAACAGCGGTTTTTCAATGAGCACCAGCGGTTAGTCACGGCCCACCCGCTATGTTCAGGCGACGGGTTCGGTGTTCGCGGGTCTGTGGGAGGAACACAGCGAGCCCTAATCACATGTCTGGTGTACAGTAGGTGTGTTAATCAGAGCAGAAAATATGCAGCCGCCATTTTTCCAGTAATGATTCAGTTCAGTTTTAACAACAACATACGAAGCCTCGAGTTTATCTCCTGCGACTTCCTCACAACTAATTGTTCAGTCCCAGTTTTAATTCATGAATACTTTGTGAAGTAGTTTTCAACTCTCCTGTGATTTTTTTTCGTTGATCTCTTGGAGGAAGGAGCCGAGTGATGCTGGAGTTTCTTCTGTAACTGATTTTAAATTCTCTTTTTAGATTGAAATGTCTTTTTCATTTTGCTTTGTGTTCCTTTTACACTTTGTCTTGGTGCTTTTCATGCCGATGCTTTGTCTGTAAGTTCAGGAGAATCATTTGCACATTTTCTACACTTTGGATTTACTTTCATCTTTAAAAACTTTCTACTTTTCTTCACTGTGATGCATCAAAACACAAAATTGACTCTAACATATACATCCGTTGGAGTAATGTGAGGACGGGTCTGTGTTTATTACCTTTACAGTCATGTTTTTCACACACTAATCAGCGACTGAGCATGAAGTCACTGCTCTACTCCACACCACTATGTGCTCAGCTACATGTGCTGCAGAAAGTGCTGAAAAGGAATTCCACATTTCTGAATTAGCATCTTTTCCTGCTTCATGTACAAAAAAAAACAGACACATCGGACAACATACGACACCGCCATAATTAGCCAACTGATGTATCAGTCAGGTTTTATTTTTGAACTTTTATTGCCCGTAAATCTTAATTTGCGAAGCACGAACGTCAGTCCTGTGCGTATATTAATAAAGGCTGCACATCTTTAGCAGATATTCCTGCAAACGTCAGAGATCCACAGCAGCGAAGCGCCTCAGGACAGACACATGGTTAAATATAGACTCCTCGTTACAGAGTGACGTAGACGGTTTCACACTACAGTAGTCATAATGCATGTGTTGTGTTGGGGGGAGATGTCCTGTAACTCCCGCACAAGGACGAAGGATTCACCTCCTTCCACGGCCAGCGAGTGTGCGTCCGAGCGCTGGTCCTGGTGGGGGAATGGCAGAGCATCAGGGAGTCGCAGGCAGCGCCGGGCCTCGCCGCCGGCTCCGGGGGTTGGCACGAGTCTGGCAACGCTGCTTCGTAGTGGGTGGAGGGCCAGAGGCCCCCTGACCTCCATGTCTTACCCAGAGGGGCAGCAGTGCAGCTGCCAGGCTGTCCCTGAACCCCCCCACCGCCACCACAGTGGGCAGACAGAAGTGAAAACCAGACAGTGACTGTGCAATGCAAGTGAGAAAACACAAAAAAAGAGGAAGGACGCAGTTATTTTTTGTTTCTGTCTGACTTGTGAGGCGTTCAATGCTTCCTGCTCGTCTGTAGTTCTTACAAGAATCTGTAGCTGCTGCACAGAAATGAATGTGACCCTTAAATGCATCCTGGTTGCATCACGTAGCGGTGGGCCGCCGCACAGTGCTGCTGTCTGGAAACACAAACCTCAGACTGTGAACTTCTGTGAAGGGAAACGCCACTCAAGTCCACAACCGACACACAATACAGTACGTGACTGTCAAGATCACCAGATATTAGTCACGTCCCAAGCTGTTGGGGCTGCACCCTTATGACCTAAATACTAAACATGATTACTCAGATCAGTACTGAGACCATGATTATTCACTGATTGTAAGGGAAGCCGCCTTTGCTTCTATGCTGTGTGACATTTCCGCTGATGCGTATTCACTGGAACAAATAAAATATCAGCAGAACTTTTCACTGAAAACTGAATTAACGGAGCTGAGTGGTACCACGACACACTGGTGCTGCTGTTCAGAACATCTCGGTCGGTTCTGGACAAGATAGTGACGTGACGATGCAGTTTGTTGTGTTGCTTTGACACAACTATCATGCACGATTTGAATATGACTTAACATCACTTGTTATAAATCCTACATTGTTCCAAACATTTGATCACTTTGACTCGCTCTTCATCTTCCGCTCTAGACATCTGATAAATCTTAAGCTCGCTACCAAACCAAGAGCTGGGAGGCATTTAGCATCGCACAAGTCTTTGTCATGGTGCCTGTTGCTCGCTAAACTTTCACAATGTAGTCTGAATGACCATCTCCTCAGGCTGTTAGCCAGTAAGAAGCTTCACCTGGTGGCGCAACCAGGTACTGCAACTAACCTACAATACGTTTGTCCTCCACGTTCTGCCTTATTGGTTCATAAATTTATAATCTGTGAAATTATTTACAGCAAGTAATAAACAACCATTAACAGCTCTGTTAATAACGTTACTTGCCATTTACTGTGGAAGACTGCAGCTTGTTTAATCGTGTTTAATACTTTGGATTTTGTTGTCATTTGTTGAAGAGAAATTGTAAAATTGCTGTTAAATTGATACACAAACTGGTGTTCAATCATTTTTAGTGTACCTGAGTTGATTTTGCTTTAAACCCTTACATGCCGTTCACATTTTTTATTCCTGTCAAGAATTCCCTCATACTAAGCGTCTACACCAAATTTTAAACCACAGATCTATTCAGAATGTCTAAACAGCCGATGTCACACTAATAAATGTAAACGACAAATACACATAAAACACGGCCTGGACAGGTTCACAGTTTTAAGGTTTCCTAAAACCACCATTGTCCTTGATTTGACCCACACTGGTGGATCTAAAGTCCATCTCAATGGATATACGACCATGACCCCAAACAGGCTCAGTGTGAAAAGACTTATAGCACCTGTAGAATTTATTTATTTTTGAGTGTGTATTTTGGGTCACTTTAGGGAAAGGCATCAAATTTCAGGATAAAAGAATTAGGGCTGGACCCGAATAACCGAATATCTCAATATTCAGTTGTGGCGCTGGTATCCGGATAGCAATTTTGATGTCCGACTATTGGGCTGTCACCAACCCCCCGCCGCTGCCACCGATGGTGGATACAGTACTGTGACCGCCGGATCGGCAACCCCCCGACCGTCGGTCTGAACACTCAGCCGCCGTGGAAACAGTCCTGTGCCCACTAGTGTAAACACCTAAACTGGTCTTCGTAGCCAAATGCTGCCTGTGCATCCCGTCCACTTCCAGCCTATCGGAGTTTACCCACCATCGACCGATTATTCGGATATTCGTCATCAAATGGGACGAATATCCGGAGAAAAATCCGGAGAACTTGCTATTCGGACCGGCCCTAAAAAGAAGGATGTTTAGGGTGTTGCTGCTGTCAAATGTCAAAACGGGTCAAATCTGACCCACAACAGTCTCTAAGGGTTAACTGTTTGTTTATCATATCATATATTTTAGCGACTATTAATTCCTGACCTCTCTGATTATTGGTTATGGAATTTGTTCCATATTTGATTCCTTAGTTCCAACAGTCACTTTGTGAGTCAGCTCATCAGAAACTGGTCCACTGTTGTTTGTGCCGTAGCCCAGTTTGTCTACAAGTCACGAGTGTCAGGAGGTCAACACATTTCTGAGTCTGATTCTAAGTGAAGGAGCCATATTTTCTGGTCAACCTCAATTTTTCCCATAGTTGTGACCCTCCTCCTCCTCCTCCTCCTCCTCCTCCTCCAGGAACCCGTAAGTCTGCAGAACTATTCCGAGGCCCGGCGGCGCACTGCAGCCACGGCCCGTCCGGTGTCACCTCTTATTCGCGGAAAATTAGAAAACTGTGCGTCTGAACGGCCGGCCAGGTCGGCGCGTCGAGGTTGAAGTGCTGAGGTACGAGCGAGCGGCGGGGCGGCTTTAACCGTTCCACTGCTCCGTTAGCACTTTCTTGGAGCTGCCTTGTCAGAACACATTAGTGGTAAAGTTTGCTCCCGAGGTCACCTCAGGCGAAGTCCTGTGTCATCTAGATGGAGATAGTGCTCTGCATGTGTGATGGGGGTTGGAGGCCGAAGCAGTAAGCGATCACACACATGACGTGAAGAGGCCTTCGTGTGCCCAAAGCCGCTGGCAGCTGGGGGGGTGCAGCGCTTCTTTTTTTTTTTTTTCCTGCAGGAGTGTTATGTCAGCTCTTCCAGCTGCAGCACATGCATGTCCGACTACTGTACATCCGAAACATAATGCACGCCGATTACACACGGCGCGGGAACATTGTGTAAAAGGACATGATTTACAGTTGATCCCATTCACAAACATCACAACAATGACTCCTGTTAGAATCACAATTAGCCCAAGATGCTGCTTTTATGAGCTTCTATCACGGACAAATAAAACGGCCCCGAATCGTCCGAGGACAAATTGCAGGTGCGTCGGAGGGAAAATAAAGCAAAAATTATTTAACATGTCACGAAAAAAAGAAGGCATCCGAAATAATGAGGCTCATTATTCCAAACACAAACTGCAGCGACAAAGAGGAACATTAATGACGTGGAGCGATAATGGATTTGAACATTGTCCTTTTTTTGTTTTTTTTTTATCAGGACACGAAACAACAGGTGCACATGCAGCAGACGACATTCAGTCACGTAAACACTAATCCCACACAGCCTCTAGTAATATTTTAAAAAAGCATAAAAAAAATACACAAGTTGAGTTGGACCAAACTCGAATGTTTGATTTCAACGCTGTGTTATCTGCTAGTCAGACTTTTGACTGTGTCATGATAATTAGGTGTAATATTAGCTCTTCTTTTAGCTCTGTGTTGTTCTCCTCCAACTACTGAACTGACGTGTTATAATATGTTACTTAATACTTTTTCCGCTGTGATTTTACTAGATATTATCGGTAATTTAGCCAAACTGGAAAAATCTGTCAAATATCAGGGTAAAAAAATAAATAAATAAAAATCCTGAGAAATTTTCAGTCCACACATAAATAGTTTCTGTAAAATAACAGCAAATGTGTGCAAAATAACAATTATTATTTATTATATTAATTGATTAATATAATTAAATTGTAGAAATACAGATTTTTGATGTGGTTGTTTACAGTTTGAGCCTGTTTTTTAAAAGTCAGCTCGTACGTCAACACTTTTCCGGTTACTTTACAAAATATGATCGAGTTGCAAACTGATTTTTCATCATCAATAATATTTTTTGATGTGTACAATATTAACATTAGTTTTTCCTTCTTTACAGCAATGAGTAATTTACACTTTATTTGTGATTTTAAGCAGATCATTATCTGTAATTTAGCAAAACAGGGAAAGTTGTTGCTGTATCTGTATATTACTGAATTTGAATGCTGATTTGGATTTGAATTTTCTGCTGTTTTGTTGCTGATTTTATGTTGGTGTTGTTTTTTGGTGTAGCAATTACCCTGAGGTCTTGTACCGAAGGGATTAATAAAGTTTTATTCTAATTCTAAGTCTATATAATAGCAGTAAGTTGTTTTTACAGTGTACAGAATCTCATCTTCATGTTTCTTGATGAAATCCAGTAAAACAATCTCGAGGAATCCCAGACGGCTTCTGCAAAAATGTCACTCGAGTCTGTTCAAATCGACCACGAGCTTTGCCAAGTCGTGTCGCTCGACAAATCGTCTCCCGAGTGTTTGTCTTTTATAAAATAAGCTTGACCCCGACGGAGGAGGAGGAGGAGGAGTAGGTGGGTTTGGATTTTGGGAATCAAGCTGAGCAGGAAAACACAACAGCTGCTGGTTGGAATAACACGAGCGGCTGAACTGGCTGCGGCACTCGGGTCGAGTTACCCGGCGGGCTTTTAATACCGCTCACGGAGAACACATCGGTGCAGATGGAGCACAGTAGCACGATCGCATATCACACATGAAAGGTGCGCTGACAGGGGGATATATGGCCGTCTTCGTCGAGGTGCTCTCAGCGAACCACTTTTCCAGTCGCGTTCGCCTCGACGCGCCGCATTTTATCGCGTATTGATGAAGTCCTCTGGGCTCGCTGTTGGACGCCTCCGTCGGCTTCGGCTCGTCGCAGCGATTAAGTCGTCGCTCTACATATGGCTACTGAGGTTTTTGGAAAAATATTTGTCAAAGTAATTTATATTTTCGCCCTGGCTGCGGCGAGGCAGAATTATTGCTCTTGGCAGTTTGCAAGGAGACGGAAAACCCAACCGTCGTTATTGGTTTTTATAGGAGAATTAAATATATTTTAATGAGAGATTTTATTCATAACTTATATTTAGACATCGTCCTCAAACTATGAGCTCTGCATATTTGCTCTCCGCAGCTCCCATGTGCTCTCGGTGGCTTCGCTCGTTTTTTTTTTTTTCTTTTTTGCAGCAAATTGAAATTTAAAGACGCAGCCAGTTGTTAAACACACACTCGACTCGAACTAATTTCCTGTCGTGATTAAGCAGAAGTGTACTTTGTAAATGCCCCAAAACCACCAGAACGACAACGCTGCAGTCGGGCGCTCCGCATGAGCTCCCGTTAAATTAATGAAGTGGAGAATAAGTTATTGTCTTTGGATTCTGAATCTCAGCACAGATTTTGTTTGTTTTTTGTGTGTTAATGAAAATACAGTCGTGACTCGATAATCCGACCCTTAACAATCCTAAACCTGCTATCCGACAGGTTTTCAGGAAAAGAACCCATAAAAACAGCCTTAACATAGCGACAGCCTTGGATTCTGACTCCGACATGACATTTAATGTCACCAATCAGGATGACGGCGTATTATCTGACTGAACAATCCCACAGATTGGCTACGTTCACACTGCAGGACTTGATGCTCAATGAGGATTTCTTTGTGACTTCCTTCACGTTTCCAGTTCAATGCGACTTGTATGTGATCTGCTGTGTGAACTTCATACGACCCAAAAGTGTCCCGCATGCGCAGAAGAGGACACGACGACGTCACACGCAGCGAGCGTGCTCAGTGTTTATGGAAGTAAACATGGATGGTAACGGTGGAGCGTATCTGCCACTCCCCCACCGCCACCGATGGTGGAAACAGAAGTGTGAGCGCTAACTAAACTAGCATCAGCAGCCAAGTACTGCCTGTGTGTTCTGGACACTTCCACCCCGTCAGAGCGCTGCCCCGGGGTGGAAGTCCACCAAATGTTTGGCTAGTCATCATTAATTGGGCCTGAATATCCAGAGAGCAGAAAGTTCTATTGGGATCAGCCCTACTAGTTATTATAACAACTATGAACAATAAATATTAACAACTAATGAGCCTTCAAGCATCAAGCCCTCCTTGTATCTGGACCTCCGTCTTGACAATCCGACATAAAAGAAGGTTTTACATTTAGTGTCGGATTATCGAGTCATGACTGTAGTTAGACTGCTGCTTTATCACTTGTCGAGTCAAACAAACACTTTCTTATTTTCTAATTTACCTTCAGACGGGATCAGAGTCAATGTTCAGGATAAAACACACACCTTAATATTTTAATATGTTATTATTATTAATCCAAGCGTAATACTTCTATCAAACGTGCTGCTTTTTTAAAAAAAAACATTCCACCTGAATAACAGCGTTTTTCATGCCTAATGATTATTTTTGACTTTAAAATACTCTCTGCAATATCCGTTTCTTCCTACATTTACTAAATTTCTACTTTCACTAAGTTTCAAACGCAGCGTCTCCCGGAGCCAGAAAACCTTCCCGTTTTTCCACGTCTCAGTTTCTTGACATTTGAAGGGACTCTGATAAACTCTGTGTGGATCCTGTGACAGCTCAGCACCAAACCACCGTGAAAATCTGACCGTTTTAAACAAAGTGTGGTTTTTGCAGCGTCTCGGTCGTGCGGCGGATCTGTCCTTTGTGTAACCTGGAGGCCTGTGGAAGGTCCACCGTCAGTCCAAACCCAAAACATCGCATCTTCACACGTCTGTTCCGGTTTCCGAACCGCCGCTTGCCCTTTGAAAAACACCCGTTGAGCCAAATGAAACCTTCACACAGTGGAAAATAGCAAAAAAAAAAAAAAGAAAACCTCCCAGCTGGCACGTATTAAAATCCCACAGTGTCCCAGTTCTCCCTTTTCTTGTGTGTGTTGTTGTTGCTTTTGTTGCTAATTGAGTCGATTTTCTTTCTTTCCACGGACTTGTTTTGACGTGGGATTACAGTTTCGGGGTTAGAATGTTTTGACCAGTTCTGTTCCTTTGTGACTTTGGCGAGCGGCTGAGCCAAGTCTGGATCAACTTGTTGTTTTGCCTCCGTGGCCTCGCAGGCCGATTATTTATTCTGTGAATGTGTCACTCGTAGAAATCCACTGTTTGTTCTGGTGCGAGCTCGTCGGTGAAAACCCTACAGAAGATGGTGTTTATTATCGCAGCGTGTAGAGGCACTGATACACCAGATATGAACATAAAGACTCCTCACTGGGCTGCTGCTGCTGTTTAGTTTAATCGTTTGAGTCATCTGGTGATTGTTTTCTGCATTAATTGATTTGGTTTCCAAAATGTCAGAAAATTCAGTTTACTGTCGTCAATGAGGAAAGAAACCAGCAAAGATTCACAGTTAAGAAGCTGCAGTTTATACTTATTATCCTTAAAAGAAATCACTCAGATCCATCAATAGATCATCCGAATCGCTGGTGATTAGCTGAAGAGCCAACAGCTCATTGATTAATTGATTAATTGCAGTGACTTTAGTTGCATAACGAGCGTCGTGTCTGATGTAATTTTCAACATAACGAACGTACTTTGCAGCTGACAAGACTGTTAGAATACAGAAGTGATGGATTAGAGCATCTCGATTGGTTGTTTATTCAAAAAAGCAATTAGGCTTTTGTGACGAGCTAATTTAAACGTACTTAAAAGCGCTTATTGGACTCACTAATTAACATATTTTGCTTGTGCTAAGCTAAGCTAAGAAGATCCAGTTAATCGATTGATTACTTGCTAGCTATCAGATGTTTCCTTCATCAATTCATTCATTCATTCATTCAACCTTTGTTTAAATCAGATTAACTGGAGATTTGGAGGCTTCATTTACAACCTAAGTAAAGGATAAACTTGAAACTTCAGTTTGAAACCTATTTTAAATATAAATAGTTGGAAACTATTTCAATCAAAAATTAATTGGTTTGAGTATTTTTTTTCTTGAATTGCAGCTTCTTAAATGTGAATATTTCCATTTTTTTCCATCCTCTGTGACAATAAACTGAATGTCTTTGCACAAAACAAGACATTTGTCATCTTGGAAACACTGACGGACTTTATTTACCATTTTCTCAAATGTAGTCATCACTTGACTAAACTAAAGTTTAAGTGTTAAATTATATCTTTTTAGCTAAAAGGCTCTTGAAAACATCTTCTGTACGGTACAGGCCATTGACTTTATTTATCTTTTTTTAATTATACGTTATATGTCTGTATGTAAATATTTTTTTTCTATTTTGTATTTAGATTTATGTTGTCTGGCATTTGTGGTGGAAACCAAAGAAAGAATTTCATGGTCCAGTCCAACATGTTTCCATCCTGTACATATGACATCAACACTTTGAATCTTGAATCTATGAAAAAACAAAAACAAACCTTGACGGTTTCCTTGCATGTGATAGACTAGAACTGATGGACTGAAGCCGAACACGAAGCAGCAGATTTATTGATGATGATAAAAAGTGTCCTCGTGGTAACCTCAGCTGACTCTGAACCACCTCTGTCACGATGAATATATTCTGCCGACCTGAGAGACCGGGTAATCCTGTGTCTCGGCTTCTGCCCGGCGCCTCATGAATACAGGAATATAATGACTGCTGAGCAGACTGCGATGCTTATGCAGAAGAAATGAAGGACGTCACTCCAGTGTCTTTGTGCGGATCGACGTTAATGCATGCCAAGCAGCTTCCTCTGCCGCCATCTGCTCCGTCCCGAAAGGCCTCTGATCCTCGGCCTTCTGCTCCCGCCGCCGACCCTCCGGGGCTCCCGTTGGCGACCTTTCCTTTGAGCGCCAACATGCGGCGACGTTTGGTGCAAAGTTCAGCCTTTCCCTCGTCAGATCGAAACCCCTGCAGACAAAAAAGCTCCCGTCACACCTTTGTTCAAACCTTTTCTGTCAGACATCAACCCTGTCGGACGAACTCCAGTAGCTCGATGCCAGCGCCATCTTCTCACTTTCAAATAAACCGAAAGTGGACGTTAACGAGCACTGTGATTGTTTTGATTAATTTAACAAATATGTAAAGTGGAGTATTGTCAACTAGCCTGTAATATTTTCATAGAACTGAATACGGAGGTTTAGGTTTGGTCGGGTTTGTGTCTGTAGAACTAACAATTAATTTCAGCCATTACTTTTAGCAAACTATTTAGCCACAACTTTTTGAATCTGTGCTGTTGAGTGCTAGCCCATTATTTGAACTGTTTATTCATTACTCTTTGAATTTAATTATCTTTTTCTTATATTCAACTGAATTGCTAAGTCATTACTTTGAGCCTCGACATGAACCATTTATCCATTACTTTTAACTAATTATAGCTGTTTATCTATTAGTTTAGCTAACTGG
>NW_007579282.1:0-2460 GCF_000690725.1 Stegastes partitus
GAGGCACCTCCACGACCACACCAGCAGATGGCAGTAGTGGTTTTTCTGTTGTTGCTCATTGATCACATTTCTACCTTCGGAGCGTTTCACACTTCTGAGTTTAGGTGCTGCAGAGTGAACCTGCACTAAGTAAAGGGTTGGTCCACTTCCTGCTGTCTCGGTCCACTTCCTGCTGTCTCGGCGTACTTCCTGCAGCCTCTCTGACATGTGAGGAGGAAGCCAACTACAGACCTGCAGATCACATGATGGAACACTTTGTCTCATGTCACAAACAAGCAGGATTCGGTTCAGACCACCAGATGTTCGTGTCTGTTTTCACAGATCTGTGCAGCGACAGCCAGGTGGGGTTCTGCATGTTGAGACATGAACCGAGCCTCCGGCGCTGGAGGTGCCGAGCGGTTCTTCTGGTCTCCGGGCTGCTCTCAAACCAGCATATGCGACTTTGCCAAGTGAGCATCAGCTGCTCCCGTCTGTGCCACTGATGCAGCACTATTGTCTTTTCTGCATCTGCTGTGTCTTCTATGTACAAATGAGTGAGTTCAGCTTCAAACCGTGGACCTGCTGCTTCGTGGCGGACTTTAGGTTTTGTATACAAACGAAACGAGGAGATTCAGAACCTGTAAAGGGAAAACGCAGATTAATCCCACAGTTTGGCTGGAATGAACCCTGGAGCACAGCATGCAGCCCCTGATCCAGGAGGCGGTGGTTGGACTGGTGGAGTTCTACAGACGGCGCTGATCGATGCATGCAGGCTATTTGGACCATTCCTGGATTAAACACTGAAACAGAACCAATCAGCCCGGTGCCCGTCTCAGGTAACAATGAGTGTTAGAAAGGCCCAGTCAGATCTTGCTGTTCTCCAGGTGGGAGTCGATGTGTTTGATCAGAGCGTCGTCAGGGTAACCGGTCGGGAAGGTCAGCTGACACAGAGGACAGCTACGAACGGCGTTCTCCTCCGACTCCATCCAGAGCTGCAGACAAGAGGAAAAACCAGGAGTCACTTCACTGAACCACATATCACAGCAAACCCTCCATTATCTGTCCACCGTCTGATCCGCACCAGAACCCCACAAGATCCTCACCCAAACCTGCACAAGCTGCTTCAGCACAGAACCCTAACCCTAACACAGAAACAGAACAAGTCAACCTGCTGTTTCGTGTTTCCATCCGGCTTCACCTCACTGAGCTCAGAACTTCTTCTCGATGTGGACGCTTTCATGAAGCTTTTCTACCACGAAGCTTTAAAATGTGCTTCGTGTCTCATGTGGTGACATCCTCACAAACCAGTTCCTCCTGTTGACTGGAGGAGCAGCAGCGTGATGGGAGCGACCCCTGAAGCTCTCAGTGTTGTCCCACGGTCAGCCAGAAGGCATCATGTCGTGTACACGCACACGGAGGTAACTCACTATTATATCACGCCGCTCTGGGCGTCGTCATAGCAACACACAAATCAGCTGTGTCTTGACATGTGAACGAGAGAAACGCGATAAAACATGGATTACAAGGTTAATTTTAATGTTTTGGGCTGAAACAAAATCAAAGAACGCGCCAGTGTCATTTAATAACTGCACAACTAACGGAAACATTCAGTTCAGTTTGCGTGTAAATGCAGGATGAGATGTAGTCAGAACAGTTCAGCAGCATTTACTGATCTGTTACGGCTTTAACTGTGTTAATGTAAGTACGGATTAAAGAACAAGGAGCCGTGCATGTTACGGTTTGAAGTCCAAAACACCAGAACTTCTTATTTCAACCAGATATTCTGCATTTTGTTCTCTGCTTCAGAAAGTTCTCATATTTACGTTATTTAAATCATACTTTCTGACATCGTTTCTATATTTCTGCCCACATTTTGGTGGTGTTTGGTGTAAACTGTTGGTTCTGTGCAGAGCCCGTCCCCCCAGACTGGACTGGAGCGACACCGGTGCCGTCTCTGAGTCGTCCCATCGCTCTTCTCTACTCACATTAATAGACGGCCACGACTGAGCATGCTCCGTGTTCATGTAGGGAGGCAGATGGCAGGAGAGGGTGGCCGGGCCCTCAGGGGCCGAGAAGGAGGGATGATGGGGCTGTTTCCTAGGAGACGGGAAAGAGGGGTGCAGGGGCTGTTCCCTAGGTGACGACGAGCCAATCCCGATAGCGCCGAGCGTCCGAGGTGGGCTGGCAGCCGGCGACAGATACGTGCACACATCCTGGAGATGCACACAACACACACACTGTGAGCATCAACAAGCCGAGTCCGAACCACAGGAAGAGAAACGAGCATCACCTCCTCGTCGTCGGAGGACTGCGGCGGCGTCACCAGCGGGGTGGGCTCAGGCGGGTCGTCCCGGCGACAGAAGTGGTGAACCTGGACGGAGGAGACGTTAGAACAACAGTCAGAATCCTGGATGTTCCTGATTTAAAAAAAACTAAAAACATGGCATCTCTGCTGTTATCAGACATCAGGTAGGAGGTGGA
>NW_007579282.1:3350-9091 GCF_000690725.1 Stegastes partitus
GAGCTCCTTCACAGACGTCTGAGCTCAGACGCTGGACTCAGAGGGGAGTTTAACATGAGAGGAACCAAGTGTGTTCTCTCTCTGTGCATAAATACGAATCCTGTCAAACCAAAGCTCAGATGTGCTGCAGAAGGAAGCAGCTGGATCAGAGTCCAGATGTCGTGATTTTAGAGTCAGTGGAAGTTAAAAATCCAAACGTGTTTCCTGTTTCTACAGTTTCTGGCGATAAATGGTGTCATTTTGTTGATTTTAGAATAAAATGTCTCTGAAGCCCACCACCAGTTCTATTCAACCCAGTTCTATTTGTGTAGTCCACATCACACCGTCTGAGGTCCCTCAGCGCTGAAGGCGGACCTGACGGGTCTGAACAGAGAACCCAACAATCCACAGCAGCCTTTGGACAGCAAGCGGTCGGCAACGGTGGGAAGGAACCAAAAACCCAGTAGGGAGGAAAAAAGACCTCGGACAGAACCGGGCTCAGGGAAGAAGGCCCGGTTGGGTGAGAGTGGGGATGGATGGAGAGCAGGTGGCAGGTAACCAGGTGTTGGGGCTCATGGGTCCATATTGCACCTGACTGTTGCTTTATGAAGGATCTGAGAAGATGTGACTCTGTGCTTTAAAGGTGAGCTGTGCTGTCTGAGGACCACCGGCTGCAGACGCCGGTAGTGAAGAAGCACTTTGGGATGTTGAGCTGCTTTGAAGAAGTTCTGCTGCTGAACATCTGATCTCACAACCAGTGAAGCACCCAGAATCCTAGCATGACCGTGTTTAGCAGGCATGAGCATGTTAGCACGCTGCTAACTAGCATCGAACACACAGTCCTCTCTGTGAGATTTCCTCACCATGAATGGCAGCGTCTCACCTCAGCAGCCAGAGGGAAGCTCCGGTCCAGAGCGCAGTGATGAGGACTGCTGCTCAGGCTGCTGCTGCTCAGGCCGCCGCCGCCGCCTCTCTCCCCTCCAGCGCCGTGAGCTGATGCCGGTCTGACCAGGCCCACCAGGGAGGCACGCAGCTGAGCTTTGTTTTGGCTGTAGGCGTGGGCCTCCCCAAGGAGAGGCCTGGGCTTGGGCAGGGTGGACACCGGGTCCCTCAGCAGGCGAGCTGGGGGCCTCTGGATGGCTGACGGGTCAGACACCTGGGGGGGAAGGTGAGGAGGAGGTCAAAGGTCAAACCAAACATCACATTTTACTGGAATATGACACAGAAGCCTCACCTCCGAGTAACTACGGCGACCCTGGAACTTAGCCCGAAGACGGCTGCTGGTTGGCTGATGGGAGTAGGAGGCGGGGCCGTCGTTGGGAGACAGAGGAGGCGAAGGGGTGGGGAGGAGCCTGTCGGGCGAGAGAGAGGGGCGCTGGGGGGAGGTGGGGGAGAGGCGCTGAGGAGCCGGGGGAGGACGAGAGGCTGGAGGAGGAGACGAGAAACCGGTCAACAGATTGTAGCTCCATCTGACCGCCTCCCATTTGCTCCAAGCTAACGCTAACGCTAAGCTATGGAAACTAAAAATAGCATGTGTGAAATTACCTGACTGATATGTCGAGTACTTTCTGAAATATATATTTTTTAATTTGATGAAAATGTCAGGCTGCTATCTGTCATCGCTCCTGAGACGCTGTTCAAACAAAACCTGCTCAACGGGCTCATTCTGTGAAGATTGATCTCCTAAAGTATCGATTCCCTCATATCTTTATCAATATTCATAACCTATAAACCTAAACATTTTTGGTGAATCAGAGATGGTCGAGCAGAAGTCGTCCTAAAAATGTGATGATTTGATGGAACCACAGAAACACGAGTCACATGAGTTCTAACCAATCAGAACCCAGAATGTTCACTGACTGTGGGACAATAAGACGTCCCGTCTCTTAGTAATAATGTGACCGTCAATCACGACTCACTCCTGCCCTGAACAACTCATCCTGCTTCATCATCTGTTTTCCTCTAAATGGGATGAAAGTTCTCTAAATGAAACCCACGCCGTGTTGAACAAGTCGTCACACCAGCAGTCCAGACTGAACTCGGTGCTGAGGTGAGGTCCATGTTAGCATGTGGGCTTAACGTTACTGTGACTCCTCAAGCATCTGGGCTGCAGAGACAAAAGGGGCAAAGCAGTCGCTCATCGTCTGACTAACCCTAACCCAAAACGGTCCAGGGGCTTGTGTGAAACGTGGGCGGTGGTCTTACTGAGTCTGTCTTCTATGTACAGTTTGTGAGTCTTGGAGAGAGTTGATTAGTAGAACCGGATACGTGACTCAGTTTAGTGCCCATGATTACAACATCTATCAGTAGAAGCTGCACTAAGCTGTTGGTTTATTGTCTGGTGAGTGTAATACGAGGATGTATGTAATACAAACACACTGATCACAGCCGGTAGACGTCCACCTCATCACACAGCGACAGTCTGTCCGACCGTCCTGCCCCCTCAGCCTCAGTAACCCTCTGACTGCATCACCTACCGGGCTCCTGGGACACGTGGCGCAGAAGGTCACTCTGTGTAGCAGCCAGACCGCGGACCCGGCCCAGCTCCTCGGTCAGCTCGGTGTAGGCCAGCGCCAGGTTCACCCTGCAGCACAGATTCATGTTAAACACTTGGGGGCAGCTTTGAAACAGCCCCTGCCTGTGAAACAACACTCACTGTTCGTCGCCGGCTTTCTTGATCCACTCCACGTCGCAGTGCTCGCAGTGCGGAGACAAGTCCTGGGACTGGCAGAGACAGGCTGAGGTTAGCACAACACTGCTCTCCTTGTTTCTTTAATAACCTCCTCAGCCCTGTTTGGTTTTATGTAATTATTGATTCCATGTACGTGCAGCAGTTTGAAACGTGCTCCTGTTTAGGTTGGATGTCGAAGCGTGTTTTAGCCTCATCAGCTGCTCCATTTCCATGACAACCGAGCAGCTACCAACTGATGAGATGCTAATGAGAGCACAGGGAAAAGCTTTTTGCTTCTTTTAAATTAACAACAAAATCAATGGTTTGGAAACAAATCTGAATGTAAAAGAGCCAAAAACACGTAAAACCTGGGTTTGTTTCTACAGGGAGCTCCGACATGCGACTGAATGGAGCGAACGACAAACGTGTCGGTTCACCTTTAATGAAGCTTTTCTGCAGCATGTAGTTTCTAACTGCTGCTGAGTAGATGGAGCTTTGATTTGGGACTATTTCAGTGGCACGTTGATCCACATTTGGTGCTCCAGTGAGTATCTGGGGCAGCAGGACTGTGGATGTAGGACTTTGTGTTCCTTGGCCGTAGTGAAGGAACACTCGTGGAACAGTCGGGGTGTTTTAAATAGTTTTGGGATGGCGGTGGAGCTACACGGCACAGAGGAGCCACATTTATCAGCCTTTTAAAGAAGAAACATAAAGAATCATTATTCTCTACCTGAGGATGGTCATATAACCACAGTCTGAAGCGTAGCTGTGAGAGACGAGCATTGATTGGGTCAAACAGATCATTTGTTTTCTGGATTGGAGATCCTCTGTTTAGAACTTGGGCTGCATCAGGGACTCTGCACTGGACTGGTTTTAGTCCTACCTTTTAGACAGAACCCTGCTACCTGTGGTGCACCACAAGGCTCAATGTTAGGTCTGATTTTATTTTCTATTCATTCACTCCCTCTTGGTTTTTAATCCAACATCACAGTGTATCCTCTCATTTTTAGGTTAAATGCTCTCTTTTGTTTTTATTCCTTAATTTTTAGCTGCCTCGTTCTTTGGTGTGACATCACTTTTTATTCTTTTTTAATTCTTTAATTCTTAAGACTTGCATGTTTTCACTGCAGCTTGTGAACGCTGTTCTTAAAGCTGCTATTTAAGTAAAGTTATAATTATTAGCATAAGTTTGTGCCTCAGTGTGCTGGTGGTCAGTGTTTGCTGCAGCGTCTCCACCAATATGTTAACATGAGTCAGCAAACATCTGGTCAGGTGACAGGTGGGAGTGACTTGTAAACCCAGCTGCTGGTGATGCTGGCTGACCAGTCCTATCACAGGGTCTGAGCCTGTCTGGGTTCCTGTTGCAGCCTTCACCTGCCGCTGTGCGTCCTGCAGCTGGGCCACCTCCTGCTGCAGCCTCTGGAGCTCGGCCCTCAGCTCCTTCTCCCTCTGGCAGGCGCCCTCGGCCTGGTGTCGCGCCCCCTCCAGCTCGGCCTCCAGCCGCTGCAGCTTCAGGTCCGACAGGGCGTCCAGACTCCGCGAGCTCTGCAGCGTCGGCCCGCGACCCTCTGAGAGAGAAGAACAGCTTCAGCCATGAGGTTAGTCACTGCTTTACGATCCATGGTAGGAGCAGGAAACCATCAGCATCATGTTCTTACACCACTGCTATTGAATGTTCATTCATTCAGTGTTCTCATGTTGAGCAGAAATTAGCTGCATTTTAATTTTAATGCTAAACTGGAACTGACATTATGTGAACTGACTCTTGGTTAAACTTTAAGCGTACCGAGGCCCAGCAGGCTGAACCTCAGGACTGTTCCTCAAGAATGTGGCTGCAATAAAACACTCAGCGTACGAGGAGGTAGGAAGGTGGCTCCTCGTACGTACGCAGCTTCCTCCACAATGAAAAAACTACAAACAGCAGAAAAGTGAGACTCATACATGCTGCCTGCATTCTGACACATCTTCATATTCATTGACTGAAGCCGACTCTGGAGGCCTCTCCTACCCTCACTACTGCAGTACCACCCCTCTACTACCTCTACTGCCTCTACTGCCCCTCTCCCACCACCCTGCCTTGGTGTAGCGGTGCTGTGAACCACCTCTGGGGACGTCCAGGCTGGCGTGGAGCTGGGGCTGATGGGAGTCTTTGGTGCGTAGCTGCAGGCTGAGCTTCTGCAGGGAGCTCTCTCTGAGCCTGAGCGCCGCCTCCAGGCTGTGGATCCTCTCCAGGTGCTGCTCCGCCAGCGTGGTCTGACAGAAACACAGGTGAGCTGCAATCCTCAAAGCGCCACTCAAACACTGCAGAGTCAAACATGTAGTGCGATGAGGACACGTCTGTGTCTGCGCTCACCATCTTGTCCAGGTCTCTCTGGACGTTGCTCTTCTCCAAGTGGATCTTCTCATAAGCCTGGATGACCTCCTCCAGCCTCTCCTCTCGCTCTTTGCTCTTCTGGAGCTGAAACAAAGCAGCATGCGGTGAAAACACAAAAACACTGTAAACTCTGAAGTGACGGCTCACAAACCGACTTTCTGCCCCAGCTGGGACTTTGAAGAAGCTCAACCATGTGTCCACGACCAGAAGAAATGAGGAAGGACAGGAGGACAACAAGCATTCAGAGGTTCCCTTTATGTGATGCCTGCTCATAATTACCTGCAATGTGCAGAAGGTGTGACTACAAGTCTGTGCTGAGCGGCCCGAGGAGGCCGAGCCGGTCTCAGCGACGGGTCCAGCTGCTGACAGACCCAAAGTGGTCCAAGTGGGACCAGCAGGACCTCTTGTTTCATCACTCATCACAAACACAGAGGCTGCAGCAGCACGCCACAAACACTAGGGGGGGTCGGACTAACGTAGTCTGTAAGTGCTTAACAGAATTCTGGACACACGACACCGAGATGGACCAGAACCAGAGCAAAGCCTGGAGGAGTGGAGCCCGCTGCTGAAGAACCCCGTCCTCAAAGCTAGAAGCCGGACCAGCTCCCACAGCACAGGACACACTGAGACCTCCTCAGACCTCCTCAGACCTCCTCAGCTCAGAAGGCCGCTGCTCCTCTGACTGCTCCTCTGACTGCTCCTCTACCTGCTCCTCTG
>NW_007579282.1:16175-31863 GCF_000690725.1 Stegastes partitus
CTAAATGAAGCTGCTGGTGCTAACTGGGGTTAGTGGTTCTGCGGGTGATGGTACCTCCTGAGTGAGCGAGTTGATCCTCTGCTGCAGGTTGGTGGTCTCTGATTGGATCACACTGGTGTCCTTGATGATGGGATCACAGGAGCAACACAGCATCCTCTCCTCTCCAAACTCACTGATCATAGGAAACTGAAGGAGAAGAAAGAGGAGAATGATGCTGTAGGAGGTGATGCGTGTTTCATGTAGCAGTCTGCTGTGTGGGTGCTGCTCTGCACCTTGACCTCGTAGTGTTTCAGTTTCCTCTTGATGCTGCTGTTCTCTCGCTCCAGACTGGCCAGCCGGGTCTTGATGTCGTGATAGGCGGCGGCCAGGGCCAATCCTGACGCCGGGTACATGTCGTCCGGCAACCGATTGGCCGTCCAGCTTATCCCGGATACCCCGACGTCGTCCCTCAGCCCCTCTCCTCCCCCCAGCAGCCCCAGCTCTCCTCGGCCGAACAGATCCATCATCAGTTAGCTGCAGGAGGACGAGGAAAGAGAGAAGGAGTTGCATGGTGGTTAAATCTCTGAGAAATGTGGTGCAAAAAGAAGGAGTTTGGGCAGACAGACAGAAAGGCTGGTCGCCATGTCAGCTCAGCACGCCACTTTGCACTCTCCACCTCGCACAGCGGGAGCACCAGGGGCAGGAAACCTGCCAAAGCCCAAGTCTTGGCTGAGGTGACAGCCAGAGACAGTGTTTGTGTGGAGAACCGGTCCAGGGCTGCTCTACAACATGTTGGACCAAACTCACCACAACATTTCACGCGATTTGATAACAACACGCCAGCTAGCTTGTTGGAGGTCAACAGACGCTTTCCTCCTCCAGATATTTGCTCCATTTCCCATTCACGTCTGTCAAAGCTCTGACACCAGAGACTAATTCAAGTCCATGCACTCTCCAGCTGTTCTGGCAGATTTGTAGGTCATCTCTGTTTAACGTGGTGGATGTGCACAGCAGCCGAGCAGCAGCTACCTCGGCTCCAGGTTGAGGCCTGTATGGAGCATCCTTTAAAGGGCCCTCTGGTGACTCGCTGTTCTGCCTTGTTAACGTGTCCACAGGGTGTTTTTTATATGCTGGGAGATATATCATGAGCTAAAAATAACCTTCCACGGTGGAGCTTTCCTTCGCTGAAGCTGCAGCGTCCCGATGATAGCCTCAAAACACGCATTCAGACATCCAGGGTTTCAACAAACCTACAAAACCAATCTGTTCATCTCACAAGCTATTCGAAACAGGATGGAATGGTTTTCATGGAAGAAGGATGTAACTCTGATAAACAGGGATGGGTTTGGGGGGTTTAATTAATGCAGCGTGGCTATTAAAGTCCAACAGCTCCAATAACTGCCCCTGGATGTTGGCTCTGAATGTCTCCAGCTGTCTCCTGTTCCAAAGTCTTCAGTCATTATAGTCTCAGTCACTAGAAGTCTGAACTGGAAGCGTGACGTGACGAAACCTTTGGAAGTCTGTAGCTGCAAGTCTAGAACCCGTCGGCTTCCAGGAACCACCTGCACAGTGTTCTGGTCGGTTCTGCAGCCAGACAGCTCACCTGCTGCCTGTTGGACGCAGAGACACTCAGAACAAATAAAATACACTGATACAGGATGCCAGTCGCATCAGCTGAAGGTTTTATTTCATCGTTTAGAGGATCTGAAGAGGAGTCTGAACCACAGGAAGTCAGGGGAGCCCGGTTCCTCCTGAGGAGATATGAGCTCTGCTGAAATCACAACTGGTGAACTTTTGGGGCTATGCTAGTGTTGTCATGCAATTCTATGTTTCAGTGTTTTTATGCATACTGTGATAAGTTAGGTCATGATTGGTGTGTGATTCGTGCACGAGGGTGATTAATTCACTTTAATGTAGACACCAGCGTGCATGTTGTTCTAGCCAGAACGACGTCTTTATTTCACTCTTTTTAAGTCAACGATCAGAAACTGTCTTGATGCCAGCCACCATTAAGCAAAACAGAAGATGAACAAACTTTGTCGCCCAGCGTTAAGCTGCCAACATTCATGTCTCTTTATCGTAGTTGTGAATATATATAAAACTCCCAGTTTTTTATGTCAGAACAATCCAACTCACTTGTCTGCACTGATGGGAATAAAGGGAACAGCGAGCTCCCCCTGAGGCTGGAGTACAATCCCCAACAGAAGACTCTGATCAGACTTTCACCAGGTGTGGCGTCGTTGCTGAAATGCATGAAGAAGCTGCAGAAGCAACATGAGGCTCAAGGAGCTGAAATATCTGTGAAACCCACGACCGTTCTGTCGATGTCAGGCAGACATGTCTCTCTCTGTTCTGCTACAAAGGAGGAGTGTCCGCCCACGTCTTTGCACTCAATGGAGAAGTTTTAGGCGATAACTCTGAAAGTTTTGCCTTTAAGCAGAACCGTTGTGCCGTTCCTCCGTGTGCTGGGACTGCACTGAGATGATGATCCAGGTTTGTAGCATGAGGCTACCAGGCTACAGCCGGACACGTACCGGTGGCTGATCTGACTGCGTACCATTAAAACTGCATTTAACCTAAACCTCTTCTCCAAAAGACTTGAAATGCTGAGCCTGAGGAGATGCTAATGAGCTCTGCAGCACATTAACATTTCATCCCACAGAGTTCACAGCGTCCTCCTTTGCACACATGCACAGGTCGACTCTGTGCAGGAGAGCAGTTCTTCTGTCGCAGACGGCTTTTAGTTCAGACTGAGGCCTTGACATGTCCACAGGAGCTGGAAACATTTACGCTTGTGTGAAGAATGGGCAGTAATCCTGAAGGCGAGAAAGAAAACGACAGAACAAACTGTGTTGCAGTTTCTGCAGCTCCTCTGTTGTCCTTGGCACAAAGTCAGCTACAGCAGCTACTTGCTAGCCGGTGAGCATTAGGAGCAGTGATGAATGGGAGGTCGCAGGGTTAGGGTTAGGTCCCCTCTGTGCATCCAGGTGTAGGTATGAGGAGGTCGGGGTGGATGGATGGCGCTGAACCTTCTACCCTTCATACTTCTGACTGCTGTCAGCCGCCAGACAGTCACTGCTGTCGGCCGCTACGTGCCAAGAAGTAGTTACGACTCCTACAGCCTGAACACAGCTGAGAGAATTAAATCACACTTATTGTTTATCTCACAGCAAACGAGGCTTTGTTATCTACGATCAGACGGCCACTTAAGGACTTTGATACTAGCTTGAAAATTCCCATTTTGTGCCTGTAACAGCATGAATCACAGAAGAAGTGAGAGGAAACGGTCTCTGTGTCAAGAAGGACACTTCAGTTAGAGTCAGACTGCAGAACTGGTCTCATGGTTTCACCACACCTCTACACCTCTACCAGGTGTAGAGAGCTCACCCTGACAACGTGAGCTTAGTCAGTCCAGACGTCTTGTGAACGCTGATCTTCTGTTTCATGCAGGGTGATCATGTACTGGCATCTAAACGCTGGCAAATGGCAGCTGACCGACAGCTTAACGCTGCACCTGAACGCATCCTGAAGGGACGCTGATGGAGCTCCTGCTTTACAACTAGAACTGAACCAACCAAAGAAAGTCCTGGTTGATTGAACTCACATCTACACTTTGAACAATTGGCAGGAAATAAAGAAATAAATAACAATCTGCATATCTCTGCATGAACCAAATAGAGGAACTTAAAATAATTCTAAATGAACATTCGAAGCCGGGATGTGCAGCACAATAAGATATTTTAAAGTGAAATGATCGTGGTCAGCTGCCCACAATCATATCATTCCTGACAACAGAACTATATCAACGGGCTAATGCGGCGCTACTGATGAATAAGATGCAGACAGGTTTGGTTGTAGCTGAGCTGTCATGGTGGTCGTTGATCTGTGATACAGGAAGTGCTGTTTGCAAAGTTTGCACTCGACTTTTTTGGACATCGGTTTCTAACAAAATGCAGCCCCACCGACAGCTTCTTGGACTCCGTGTTGACTACGTTGAAACCGACTCCATCCATCCATCATCTCTACACCTTCATCCTCACCAGGGTCATGGGGGGCGGAGCCTATCCCAGCTGACTCAGGGTGAAGGCAGGCTCACCTGGACAGGTAACCAGTCTATCACAGGGCTACACTTAGAGACAGACAACCAAGCACACTCACATTCACACCTACGGACAATTTACAATCACCAATTAACCTCAGCATGTTTGTGGACTGTGGGAGGAAGCCGGAGAACCCGGAGAGAACCCACGCTGCACGGGGAGAACATGGAGACTCCCGACTCCAACTCATTGTTTCACAAATGTGGCCTAAACGCTGAATAACTGAGCAGCCTCCAACAGGCTGGTTGAGTTTAAAGTTGTAGAAGTTGGTAGATACTGAAAACGATTGATCAGCAGCCAGTAGTGATGAGAGCACGTCGGCCAGCCAATCAGCCAGCCAATCAGCCAGCGTCCACAAGACTTCATTATTTATTCCCAGATGGGAAAGTGGTTGCAAAAATATCAAACAATATATTAAATAAGAAGCTACAAGCAGTAGAAAACAGAGCAGGACAGGCAGCGTGGCCTCTGTCCTCCTGCTAACACCACACATGTTGATGGAAACCTATGCAAAGGTACTGACAACATACAACCAGCACCATGAATGATGTTCAACATAAATGCTTTTGAACATCACGCTGGGGCGTTTTGTGGACGTGTTGGTGGCTGTAGACTTGAGGAGCCGTGGTGAGGAAATGTGCCCTTTGTGTTTGACTGATGAGGAGCAGCTGTCTCCACCGAGCAGCACCGGCCCGAGGGCCACTGCTGAGGCCGGTGACTTAGTCAAGGGCAGCAGCAGAACGGGCTGCAGAGCAGAACGGGCTGCAGCTCGCTCTCTCCTTCACTGATACGCCGTTACTCTCATGTTGGGCGCATGCATGTGTGTGAAGCCTGAAGACAGCTGCAGCAGCAGAGAGGAGGACGAGGTCACAACATCTCTGCACAGAACTCCCACTCCTCCATCCCACAGACTCTCACACACTCAGCCCACTCGCTGCCTGTCTGCGCCGCTACAGCTCACCACTATTCACTCTATTGACTTCTGTTTTGGGTTTTGTTGCAGCAAAGCACACACACACACACACACAGTGTCAGCCGAGGGCAGCTCAGAACAGGCCCATATGTCTTCATCACGTGGTTCTTTCATTTATTAATGGGCTAACGGACCGCGTTACCCACAACCCCCTGCAGTCAAACACTAAAGCCAGCGCACCGCCTCACTGTCGTACTTGTGTGCATGTATGTCGACCACGTACGGCGACTTTACCCACGTCTCACTTCAGCTCCAGCGTTTCTTATGAAGGACGTACTTCAGCAAATTCAACAACATGATGATAGAAATGCTTCTGAGACGCTGGTCACATGGAGCCGTGTTCAAACTGCCAAATGTTTCTGTGAGCACAGAACGATCCACAGAGGACACGGATCCAACGGGCAGCCAATTAAAACCTCAACACTGGCAGGAAACGAGCGTTTTTTAGGTCACTAGTTTTACACTTTACAGCAGCTCAAAGGACTTCATCAGAATGTGTTGGAGTCGCTCGTATGAAGCTCTTCTGTGTCTCACCACCAATAATCACACACGTGTGCTGGAGGACAGTTTGTCTGCTGACTGCATGTCGCTGCTGCTGCCTCATTCAGCTGCATTATGTTCATGTTCCTATGTGATTGTTTCTCATCTGCTCTGTTTGTGCCTGACGTGACCCTGAAGCCTCGGAGTGAACAGGACTCATCTGGTCATGGACCTAAATCAGCGGCACCAGTTTCAGAGTGGATCCAGAAGCCCGGTGAGCGTATGCATGCAGTCGACCGGTAACAAAACTCTTCTGCTTCTTGGGAATCTACATTTTTACAGAAATGTCTCCAGAGAGCTGAAGATAGTGGTGACTTGGGGTACTGGTCTCAGGTTGTTCTGGTTCGGTTTCACGTCCCTCTTCAGTCACTTCCTGTTTTATTTTGAAACTGCCTTTCCTTGTGTCTGCGCTCTTCCTCCTTCTTGATTCAACTGATTAGTTTCCTTTGTGTCTTTTTAGTCACCTGTGTCTCGTCTCCCCGATTAGCTCTGAGTGTTTAAACAGTCTCGTCTGCCTCAGCTCTTCTCTTCCTGTTTGGGTCTGTCGGCGCCCCGGTTCCGGTTTATCTGGACTGTGTGGGGGTTTTTGTGTCAACTTTTGAATTAAAGTTTGGTTTTTATTCCTTAAATATCTTCAGTTCGTGGCTGCACTGAGTCCTTAATTCATCGGTTCATGATGGATGAACGCTGCACGTTGTTCATGAAGCTGCTGAAGGAAACCATCCGTCAGTGTTGCTGGAAAACGAGCTGACAGAAGTTTTGTTTTCCCATTTTTCTGGCTTGTCCCCAGCCCTGTCCACGACATTCATGTGCACCGCAGAAGCATTTATATCATCGTCATTCTGTATTTGCAGCTTTTCTTTCTAAATGCCAGCAAAGAGCTTTTATCAGTTTGTTTGTTTTCATGCTCTCAGGCTGAACATCATCCCAACTACGGGGCACTCGGCAAATGTGACTCGGTTTACTTGTCACGAGGCGTTCTTACGCCTGGGAAACAACAGCAGCATCCAGAGGTTCAACAATAACATCATCAGGACCATCCTGGATGAGGAGCTTCACATCCTCAAACATTTAGGAGAAAGTCTGCATTACAAACCACTGGGTGTAGAAAAAAGAGCCTTTGGAGGGCAAAGAGTGGCCAAATAAAACCTCATCATGTAGGCAACAGCATGTTCAGAGCTCGGCTCCTCACAGGGCTGAAGTTTGTGCTGCTTGGCTCTGACTGAATCCTGTTAATCTGTGCTGTGAGACAACCAGGACGACCCCGTTTAATAACATAATACATGAAAGTGCTCTTAAATTAATCATTTCTGTGCAAGAAACCTGCAGAAGCCACATATTTACCTGATCTGCTTCAAACTAGGCCTGTGCACGACGTGAGTGGAGCTCATGCTGCAGCCTTCATCGGTTAAACAGACGAGGTGACGAAGACAAACGCTGATAAGGTGACGGTGCTGATGTGACTGAACGTCTGCTGGTCCACAGCCTGCTGGTCCTAAACCTGCTGGTCCACAGCCTGCTGGTCCACAGCCTACTGGTCCTAAACCTGCTGGTCCACAGCCTACTGGTCCTAAACCTGCTGGTCCACAGCCTCCTGGTCCACAGCCTCCTGGTCCACAGCACAAGAAACTCCTTCATGTGCTCATGTTTCCTAAACGAGACTGGACCTAAACGGGACCAGACCTGAACGGGACCGGACCTGAACGGGACTGGACCTGAATGGGACCGGACCTGAACGGGACTGGACCTGAACAGGACCGGACCTGAACCGGACCGGCCCGTGAGCTGTCCCAAGCAGCCACAGCAGGCTGGAGGCAGCAGATGCGCTGCAGCAGGTGGATGAGGAGCAGCTCAGTAACTCTGTGCGGTTCTGACAGGAAACATACGCTCACAGAGGATCTGCTGCTCCATCAGCTGACCTGGAAGCTGATCTGTGGATGTGTAGCACTTTATTCATTCTGCCAATAATCTGCCGTCACCATAAATATATCGGTGACTCACGTCCGTGCAGTTTGCAGCCAGTGTTTGAAACGAGTCTTATTTTCACTCCAAAGTTTAAAGCTGGCCCGTATCAGCAGTCGCCCAATCAGCTGCTGCCCTGATGACCACATGTGAAAACACATGCTAGCATCAGAGGGATTTAAAGGCCTGAATCTGTTCAAACTGAGTCCAGTGAAGGACAGTGAGTCTGTCACCTCATCAGCTCATCTCTTCATTTCACATGACAAACGTGTGTGAGGCTAAAACATGTGTGAAGTCCTGCTCAGTGCAACATCGACCCTCTGAGAGAAACAGAAACCTCCTGCTCAGCAGCCAGGCCTGTGCGCTATTAGCTACAGAAGGCAGGCTGGAATTAAGTGAATTAAAAAGAAAGACAGCAGGAAAGAAAGAAAGCTGCTCCATCACGATAAAGGATGAGAAAAAAGGAGCAGAGAGTCCTTGAGGACATGGCAGCATATCTGTGAGCACAGCTGAGGGCTAATTCAGTGTGTGGGGAGACGGAGACAAAGGGAGAGACTAGAAACCAGGGTGACAGAGACACAGAGAGATGAGAGAGGAAATTAGAATAAGTGAGGCTGACAGACGATGACATGGAGGGAGAGGAAGGAGGGAGAAGGGGCTGAGAGAGGCGATGAAATGAGGTCGGTGAGAGACTTTTCTGTCCTGCTTGTGCAGCCATGTAACCGTGTCCACGTGTCGCGCACACGCCTGCTGACGTCCACGCCGCTCCACACACTGATTCACACTTCACTGTGCTGGAGATGTCACCTTAGGGTTAGGGTTAGGGTTGGGTGCAGCAACCTGAGACTGGGCAACAGTTCACCTTTCAGACAACCAGTCAACTGAGAGCCAGAGTGGCTTTGATCGGACTGTCCTTGACCGGCTCAGCTAAAGTCCAGATTTAAATGCCTTAGAACCTCTGTAGAGAAACCTGAAGAAGGAGATGCTTCCCATCCAGTCTACTGGAGCTGAAGAGAACCTGCAGGAAGAATGAGATAAACAGCAAAAATCCAGGTTTCCACAACTTGCACAGACGGACCCAGAAGCAGTAGAAGCTGTCAGTCTGACCCAGAGCAGGAAGGTGAGGGCACAAGGAGCACAACATGCTAACAACCTGTTGTGTCTTTGTCATTACGCTTATTGACTAAAGATTGTTCCTGAAGAGCCAATGTTTCATATAAATGACATAAAATATTATAAATGTGCAAAAGGTGAATATTTCTGGTTACGTTCTGGTTGGGACGCCTCTGAAGGTTTCCTCAACGCTGCTGAGATGGCTGCTGTGGAGCAGTGACCACGACGTCACTGTCTGAGCTCCATGTGTTCTTCTGACTCTACTTTGTGTTTGTGGCTCTCTGCAGAGCTGCAGGTCATCTTCTGGCCTCTCCCTCCTACACGTTCACACACAAGCACAAACTTAAAACGTGTTCTCCAAACCCCTTGATCTCCTTCTACCTTGAGCAACAAACAGTACTGCTGCTGCAGCCAAACGCATGTCAGGCGAAGCTCTGCGCTCCTGCCGGCCCTGTTGGACTCCATCCAGCTGCTGAGAGGAGAACGACTGAGCAGACCACCCACCTCCAGCTCGTTTTAGGTTTTCGTATGGAGAGGAAAGTGTGGTGAGGAGATGTGGCAGGTACAGAGAGCTTCCTTCAAACTGAGACAATGAGGGAATCAAATGGAAGATTTGGGGATAACTGAAGGCAGAAAGGCTTCATTTAGCTGCTCAGTAGAGAGAACACCTCTGATCTCACTCTGGTCACCTTCAGCACCAACATTCCTGTTAACCTCAGCTTGAACACACTGACTCCCCTGAACTGTCACATGCTGTATGTTCTGGCGTTGCATGCTGTTCTGCTGTTGCCCCTCCTCTGCGCTCTTACAGGTATCGCCCTCCCCCCTCTGCTGTAGCAGGTGATGGAGAGCAGCTGTTTCCACCCGCTCATCAGCTGAGCTGACGGTACAAAGGCTGTGAAGCAGCGACAGCCGGCGCGATGCTGCCATTTGGGCGGCTTTTAAGCTGTTTCTGTTTTGTGTTGTTGCATCACCAGCTCGGTGGTTCAGTCCCATTTGGAAGGAGATTGTTCTGTGAGTGTTCCTCGTTTGTCTTCAGCTCAGCTACAGCTGAGACTATCCTGATTTGTAGGAGGCCTGCTGGTTCTGTTGGGCTTTCTGTAGTTTTTATGCCACTTGTACTTTTTGTGATGGTTAAACTGTTACGTCTCTCTCGGCCCAACCTGCTGTTAAATTCGATGCTCATGACATTTACGGAGGAACTGTGTGAAAGAACGTCCTAACTATGGAGAAAAAGAACAACAGATTGAGTGTTTGCATGCGGACAGGCTCCGGGTGATATTAGCTGAGCTTAGCTCCCTGCACAGAGCCACTCATTTAGTATTTTAAGTTACATTCATTCCAGAAACTCTAAATATCTCTCATTGGCTTGTTTGGTGGTGTGCACACTAAGGATGGATTCTGGTACCGTGATGGAACCAAGTGTCCTGAAACCTCACTGACTCCAGCTACTTGCATAAAGTGTTGGGAAAAAAGACTTGAAGCCTCCGTATCTGTTCTCAACATGGCTGTGAGGGTAAATGTGGGTCATGGATACATCACTACTGATGAATTTATTGACGACGCCTCAAAAATGAGGTCGAGACGCTTTCTGTGATTTATCAGGATGAACTCATCAGTCGCTTGTTAGAAACGTCCACGTGAGGCAACATCTGCTGAACTGTGAAATGTTTAAATTAAACCTCCTGCAACACACAGCATGTGCACGTGCACGTGCACAGACGCACCTGAAAACCGGCTTTGTCAGCCGAATCAATCGCATCTTTCACAGCTGTACGAGAACGTCTGGGAAAGCCACTGACAGACGGCCCATGAATCGACCTGTGGCGCGCTAATGCATCCAGTTGGTAAATGTGTGAGCGGCGGCCCGGTTAGGAAGTCATGTGTGTGACTCACCGCTGATCACACCGAACACTGATGTGTCCAGAGAGGAGGAGATCGGATCAGTGATGGAGCGACACGAGGACGAGACAGATGGGATAGAGCAGGACCAGAGCGTCTGGGTCGGCTGTCCATGTGTGCAAACTGCTGCTCTCTGTAATTAAACTAATATCTGGTTCAGTCCGGTGAGGAGCCCACACACTGATCCAGGAACTTATTACAATCACTTTAATTAAATGCAGGATCAAAATTCAAAGGCAGTGATTTAGTGAAACTTTGATTTGCAAACAATTAAATTCAACGTATTTGTTCGACAAAGAATGCATCACAAGCAAACCACAGAATGAGAATTATTTTTGTTTTTTTTACTCAGATTTAAAGAACAAGAGCCTCAGCTGATGCAGTAAAACCTGGACCTGGAGCAGCGCCACCAGGAGTCATTTCTGAACAAGCAGATAGTTTCATCTCACTGTTCCAGGAACGTTAGCCAGGTTGGTAAAAACGCATCACTTCAGGCTTCCTCTCCTACAGTGTGTCTCAAGCAGAGAAAGGAGATGCAATGTGGATCAAGCTGGAACAACTTGTTCTTTTCAAGCCCCAGAATCAGCTCTCTGTTAGGTTTCCATTCCTCTGACCTGCATTCTGATAGTCGTGCTTCCTACAAAACCTGTGCAAGACTCAAACAGATCCTGCTTCTCCCTTGAACTGACCCTAACTTTGGTTAATTGTGAGGCTGAATTTCAGGCAGCAGACAAAACGAGGCCTCACCTTTAGAGAAACAATCTGCTGCTCATCTGTGATGAGAACAGCAAGTCCTCCACACTGCCTCCAGAAGCAAATAAAGGCAAAGCTGGGCCTCATTGTTGAAGAAAATGACATGGTTGAAGCGTTTAACGATGATTCAATTGCATGTGGTTTGATAATGTGTCCACGCCTGCTGTCAAACACAAGACACTGAATCACAGCTCGTCCCCACAAACCACAGCTTCTCTCCCTTCACGTGTTCAGAGGTTTACGGTTCATTTAAATATAAGAACATTTGACCCACAACTCCTTGGCTTCAGTACTCCTCAGGATGGAAAGCTGCTCAGGTCATAAAAGCGACCTTAACAGCGATCACCCATCTGCCACAATCCAACAAATCACAAGTCAGCTCTGTGCTTCCTCAGTAAAACCGTCCTGCAGTCCGGCTCTGGCTCCAGTTTCTGCTGCAACTGTTGTTGTTGATGACATTATTAGCACGCTTGAGGAAGAGCAACACGGCTCTTTGTGGATCTGTCGGAGGCTTCTGATGCTGGTGATCACAACATTTGGGTGAGCAAGCTGCTTTCTTTGTGTGTCTGCTCAGTTACATCTTTCTGATGGACTCCGAGCTGCTGACGGCGGCAAATCAATCCCCCAAATAGTCGAGAAGGATTTTCCTCAAGGTTGGATGCTAGCTCCACTGCATGGTGCTTACTAAGACTTACAGTCCAACTCTGCCATGTATGACACATTTGTATGCTGATGATACCACCTCGTATGCCATCCAGCCACCTCAGACCTCCCTGGTTCATCTCTAAACTCTAAAAAGACTCCATTTCACATGAGCACAAACCACAGAAGGTCCTCATCCCATCCATCCTTTAAATCATGATGTAATTAGCACAGACCAGAATGACAGATATCTAGGAAATTAGCTGGCCTGTCCTACAAACATCATGTACAATCTTGCTGAAAATGACAGATTCAGATTAGACTGTGAAACAGCAGCCGAGGCAGCTTCTCCTGTAAAAGATCCATATTTAAAAAGTCATTATGCAATCCACCATAATGGCGACGCTGGATCACGCAGATGGTGGAAACGTTCCTCTGGAATGCAAGACTTTATTTTATCCAGACTTTGATCTGAGAGCTCCTGCAGAATTCTGTCAAACACACAAATATCAGCTTTACTGTATTTCTATGGACACTACAGACACCCGTCCATACATCACTGCCAACAAATCCTCCCGAGGACAAGCAGCTAGTGTCTGGTCCATGTCTGGGTCTGTCCCAGCTCGCCTCCTTGACTGTTGGGTTTACACCTGGTTCTTCATCATGGCTACCAACGGGAACTAAACTAAAATGGCTTTTTCATGTCCTCTTTCTTTATGCACCTTTGCAAGCTGACAGCAGACAATCAGCCCTGCTTGGTCAGTGGAGCCAGTAGGTAACAGGAACAGCCCCGCTGGACGCTGGGAGATTTTTACAGCTCCTCACCAAAACAACCAAAGCGGCCTGTGTTACTGCGTGCAGCACGGCGGTGGCAGCATCATAACCAGGCTGAAAGCAGAAGGAGAAAGTAGCCTGAAATGAGCAACCAGTGGCGGACCAACATCTGCAGTCTACTGGTCAGATTCACCTCCTGAATCAGACTCGTGTATCTGAGGACTCGGTACCTCGGTCCGTACAGCAACACCTGAAGGAGGCACAGACCTGTTCGATCAGCTCAGACCTCTGATGTGGTGAAATAAACGAGCTGAACCTGAAGGTGAGGAGCACAAATGTAGGATTTTGAAAAGCGGCCACTGTGTTCGACGTGTTACAGAAAACCGACAACACCTGAACGCAACACGTTAAACCTGGCTGCTCACTGTAACACCTGTCACTACAGTATAGAGACAAGGACAAAGGGAACAGGTGGTGAACTGGACATTTAATGAAAATCAAATGTTTGGAAAAAATGATGTTCACGTGCGCACTCAGCCGCGCATGAGCATCAGTTCAAACCTCCCAAGTGCTAATTCAATAAGATGTAACTGAAAGTGAGGAGGACAAATGTGGGAATGTGTCCCCCCGTGTCTCGTCCCCGGTGGAGATTACGCCCCTGTGCCCCCCCGACATGTTCCAGAAACCCGACGGCACCTGAACGCAGCACGTGCAGTACAGGATGGTGGTTAGCAGCTCGCCTCTTACTACCGCACGTCTCCGTGTGTGTGTTACAGACAGCAGCACAAATAAGCACAAAGGTCCGCTGCTTGTCATCGTCCCTGCGTCTCCGGTGCTGCTCCCGCGGCGCCGCATAGCGCATCAGTGGGACCGGACAGAGTTTCAGCCGAATCCAACCTGCACATATGTACTACAGCCCTTTATTCCGTTTTGTTATTTCTCCTGTAATTCTCTCTGTTTCTGCTCCTGCAGATGCACACCAGCCCGGGTGTCCTCCTCCACCACCGCAGCGCCGCTGAGCCCGTTCCCCGACAGCATCCAGCCGCTGCGCAACCACAACGCTGCTGCCTGAACACCGGAGCGCTCATTTCCACCGGTAAACACACAAATGACGGCGGATTGCAGCGGCACACACACACGGACACACACGCACACGATGATGAGAAGTTGCAGGAAGCGATGGGAGACGCTGCTGGATCCATTTCTGTACTTACGTCTCTGAAGAAAAGCCTCGGAGCTGATGGTGCTGATGGTGCTGATGGAGCTGATGGAGCTGAGGAGGGTCGACATGACTGGAGTCTGACATCAGCAGTGGATGCTGCCGTGTGTGTGTGTGTGTGTGTGTGTGTGTGTGTGTGTGTGTGTGTGCGCGCGCGCGCTCCCCCTCCCCCTTTGACCATACAACACGAGGGGAGGGGGGGATGGAGGCTTGCGTTACTGCGTTACTGCGTTACTTTATGCTCTTTTTTAAACTACATCTTCATGAAGGACACGAGTGGAAAGAAAAAGTGAATCCTTGACAAGACTTCCGGTTTTTCAGGATGAACTGCTGTGATCTGATTTCCCCCAAGTAGAGAACACAATGTGCTGAAGCGGCACCAGCGACGGTTCTGGTCTGTCATGTCTTCATTGAATATTCCCAGTGGGGGGGGGGTTTAATCAGGTCTTCTGACAGCAGTAAACCTGAACAGCATCTCTCACATTATCCTGGAAGATACCTGAATAAATCTGGGCCAGTGTTTTGCTCTGGATGACAGCGAGCCGTCCAGAACCAGCCTCGGATCATGATGCTGCCGCCACCGTGCCTCTGGGACACTGCTGTTCACCTTTGGTGTCATCAGGCCACAAACCATGTTCCCGTAGCGCTGTCAGGCACTGAGGGGATCTCTGTCTTCAGAGCACCAGCTGCCTTTGTGGTGTCGGTTCTGCTCAGTGATCCGTAAACGATGAGCTCATGAAGGGATGTGGAACACCGTTTTAATCCGCCCATACATGTATGATATGATGTCAACATGTTTTAGGGATAAACTGGGCTGTGTGTAATCCACATGAACACAACCTTCTGTCAACGTCTTTACAACATAAAGAAACGGACGCCGTGGTGTTGGTACCGAAACCAAGAGTTCTGATTCTGGTTTTTTCAGTGTAAGAAAAATCTCTATTTTTAAAAGCAGCTTTTAGAGACACGTATGCAATATGTTTGTACTTTTATTTGTATTTGTAAACCAGTGTTTCCGATGAAAACATTTCCCTAACGTTTAGCCCATCTCTCCGACTGCTGGCTGACTTTAGGGAGGCAGCTGCTTTCTGGATTACAAGTTTTCTGAGATGTTCTGCTGAAATGTGCACATGGGCTCATTCAACAGAGGAAATGACAGACAATCCACACCTGAATGTGTGTTTTGCATGTTTTCTTCCTACTAGTCTGAGAGAAGACATATTATGGAAGCAAAGCGTCTGTTAATTGGTCCGTACTGAGCACCAGTTGTTGCTGGAGTGTCTGTAAGCCTTTGGCCTTCTGCTTTTTATCTTATTGAGCATTCTGCTTTTGAAGTGGTCTTAGCTGAGCTCCGGCTTCCAGTGAGACTAATAACAGAACCACCTCATCTCCATCTGTGGGCAGTGTGTTTGCCTGTGGACTGATGAGTGTCTACAATCCTTGAGAAGACTTCAGAACCCTCCGGCTTTATGCAAATCATCCGTTGATCCGAAGTCTTCTTAGATCTTTCTGTTTTCGTGAGGTTCACATCAGGAGCGCCGCCCTGTGGGCAAAGCAGCTTTAACCCTCACCTCCTCTCATTTACACACTCCAGGTTCAGCTGAATCCAGTTTCTGTGATATGAATGTCTGATCTGGGTTTTCAGTGTGGACCAGAACCATCCAATGGTTTGTGCTGTGAATTTGAATAGATTGCATTTGGTCATAATTGTTACTGATTTTAGACATTAAA
>NW_007579282.1:32499-62779 GCF_000690725.1 Stegastes partitus
TGACTTTTAAATGCATTAAAATTGTCTTCCAAGTGTTGCAGCAGTTTCCAAACCTCCTGCTGCGTCAGTTGAATGAATTAAAAAAAAAAGAAAGCATCTTCCCTGCTGAATGACGCACCGCTGTGCCGTCCTTCATAGAGACCGTTTGAGATGTATTTGTGTGGATGTATAAGCAGCGCGACGTCATGCCAGCCTCCTCACCCACACACACTAACATACGCACCATCATGATGTCAGGGATGGAAACTGGGTGATGATGAACTGGGTGGTCGGACATGGAACGCACAGACTGGATGTGCAGCAATGATGTTCATGTATCTCACGGTTGGGGTTAGAGGTCCGGTCCTGAACTCAAACCACTTCTAAATGTCTGAACAAACCAGCCCTTTCTGAACATTTCTGCCCTTTGATTCCACCCATCGCCGGCAAAAGGAAGTCAAAGCGCTGCCGGCTATGTGTGCATCATCGCATGGCGTGTTTACGACATGATTCACCGACAGGGAAGCAGAAAGATGTGCTTTAATTCAGAATGCAGCGTTTTAGCACCCGAGGTTCTGGTAGGAATGTTAGACGAAGCCTTTCTGAGGAACGGGGATATCAGATGATATGTAATGTGTACATTTTAATATATATGTTAATATGTGACATTTCAAATAGATATAAATAAAGTGCGTTCCTCAGCAGCCTTGTTTCATGAAGAAGCTGAGATGTTGACGTGAGAAAGCTTCATTCATCAACAGTAACTGCAGCTACATCTCTACACAATATGGTGGGCAGATAAAGACATGAGTTCTGACCTACGAGACCCAAACAGAGGGTGGGTTCAGGGTAGTGGCTGAAGGTGAATGGTGGTTGAACAACTACGAGTTGATTTTCAGTCGACTGATCACTTCAGGTGTGTTCGTGTTCACCTGTGTGCAGTTCATAACCAACACATTGTGGTTTTGGTAGAAGTCGTATCTGAAGCTGTCAGATTCAGGAGGTTTATTGTCATATGCACAGCAAAACAGGTAGCTGTACTACACAATGAAATTCTTACTCTGTTCAATGTCCCGAAAAAGACGACACATTAAAATAAATAAAGCAAAATATAAGAACAATGTGCATGAGGGGCAGTAGAGCTCCAAACTGTGGTGGAGCAGAAGCAGAAAGTTTTACCTCACATGTTAGTGCAGTTGTTCTGTTCTGCAGAGAAGCTACAAAACAGCTCAACAGTTCAAATAAATCCAGTTTGGACTGAAGTGAAGCCGATATAGACTAGATTGGTTTAAAATAAAGCTGTTGACTGCAGAGAAGCTTCCTCGTCTGTTCGTCTGCTGCTATATGTGTCAGCTCCTCAAACATGAGTCACGTTGAGTCCGCTGGCCTACATTTAGCTCAGATCCCTGAACAGCGCTTGTTCAGGGATCTGAGATAAAGCGAGTGGCGGAGGGGATCAGATGAGAGGTGATGGCCGCACAGCGACAGAAACGCTGAGGCTTCAACTTCCATAGCAGGTCTGCTGTTGGATGCACGGCAGGATTTAAGCTGTGCAGCAATGAAACACTGGACGGACACGACGTTCACGGTTTCAGACTGAAGAAACTTGTCAGAGGAAGGAGGCAGTGGGTTCTTTATCCTCACCGTCCTTCTTTTGTAAAGTATGCATGTGATGCTGGAGGGCTGCTGGACTGTAAAGCTAAAGGTACAAAGCTACAGTTTGTCAGAGCTTTAGCTTTGTTTTCAAAGACTGATCCATTCTTCTGTCACTGCGACAGGAGCCTCCTCTCGGTCTGAAGCCTTCCTTTGCTCATGTACTCATGGACAGACATCGTGTCATCTTCCTGCAGTCCAGGATACAACCTCACTCGCTTCTATCTTCTCTGTCTGGGATCCAGCAGAAGCAGCGATGGGGAGAAAACAAAGCTTTCTGGAGCAGATCTGCTGAGAACTGTTTAACCAGGAAAATACTGCCCCCTGCCGGTTAAATCCCAGAACTGCACTGGTATGAATGGACTTCATGTGAGACGGTGAAACTGCCCGATCTGTTGCTCTTGTCTTGTTCAGTAAAGCTTCTGCTTGATGTTAAACAGCGTTCTGGAGCCAGAGGATTTCAGGGATGAGAAGCATCTCAAACGGTTTCTGTTTCGTCGTGTTAATGTCGTGTCACGTGCAGCGTATTGTTTTCATACCTCTAACACGCTTCTGCAGCAGTTTGTTGTTAAAACGTTGTCTGAAGAGCCTCCATGGGACCGTTTGTGATGAGGAACACGGCTGTAGCTCATGTCTGCTCATGTGTTTCAGACTCACGGTGGATGCTGTGCGTCACCATGTGTCTCCGGTTTCTCCTCTTCTTGTCCCTCATCTGCCTTTTACAGACTTTAACAACAAAACGTTCAAATCTCGCTGAGGAGCAAAGCTCTTCTGGAGCACCAGACGCTTGGGAGATAGAGTCCATGTGTCCCATCACCAGGCCAGGGAGAGATTAGAAACACTGAGGCAGAAAAATGACATTTTTACTTCTGTTTAACCAGAACCGCCCTGATAACGACGAGCCAGTGGACCGACCAGTCGTATGGCACTCAGTGGTCTCTGTGCTGGAACAGATGATGGTGGGCTGCATTTTATGACCAGATATTCCACCTCCGGTTCTGAAACAGAACAGTTCATAGTGATGCTGGCGCTGGATGCTGGGTTGTGGTTCGGTTCTGACCAAAGAGCAGTCAGGGATGAACTACTGTGTCAGGAGCCTTGTAAAGTCCACAGAAACATAGACGTATAGTTAAATAATGCATCCATCCATAAGCTGTCATCTGTTCGGGGAGAGCAGCTCCGTGTAGCTCAGGTTGGTCCCGTTGTGCTCTTTTCTGCCAACAGATGGCAGTATTTAGTCACGGTTCCCTGGGACTGGAGTCTGAGGGCGCAGAAACCAGTCCGACTCCCAGTCTGTTACTGAACAGGAACCACGAGTTCACCTACTGCTGCCGGTAGGTGTCGACAGCGGGGTTCCTCAGGGAGCACGCTCAGGACCTCAAGCCGTCCATGAAACATGTTGATCAGAGGCTAGTTTTCAAATATACGTCCTAAATAAGGACGTTGTTCTCCCTTCTTGTAAAATAAAGGCATACCAGACAAACACATGAACACCAAACTGTCAGCACTTCATAGAATGTAATCAGGCTGATCCAGATAAAAGCAGCTGGAGGTTTTCATAAATGAGGAGATCGTCTGTTTTTGGTGGATAATGATGGCTGTTGGTATCCACACCAGTGCCGCCCCACCCCGAGGCATTCGGACCCAGCAGAAGCTCTGCGTGGAGGGGAGAGGAAGGGGAGGAATGTGGGAGATAAACGGGACTGATGATGGGAGGTGAGATCTGCTGACAGCATCCAGTGGGAGTCAGGATTCCTCAGCATGTGTGTGACAGTTATCTGATTACGTTACTTCATTAATCATTTAACCTCCAAAAGTTCAGTTCAGTTGGCGGTCACCGGTTTCCTCACGCAGAACCAACTGAAGAAAAGAGAACCCGGGGCAGAAATGTTCGTATTTACCACCTCAGAGAGCAGAAACATTAAGTTCATGCAGTTTATGCAGTAAAAAGAAAAAGTCGTTCTGGTGTTTGTAGTGAGGATTTGGTTTTTCCTCCGTCAGGTCCAAACACTGAGTTCATCAGACTGCAGCTTCAGAAGTCAAACACATCAGACAAACGTCCAGGTTCAGAGTCTGACAAGAATTTAGCCCAAAAAGACTCTTTCATGCCAAAGTGAGAACAGATGAAGTTGTTCTGTTTTCTCCAGCAGTACCACTGCTTTGACCATCTTCATCATCTTCATCATCTTCATCATCTTCTTTTACTATTAAAACTTTTGTTGAAACATTCATGAAGACATTTTTCTTAAAATCTTTTTTTTTCTGGAGAGGTCCAGATTAAAGGTAGACTCACCTGGTCAGCATTTCGGTGTTTAGCTCAACAGCTTGTTAGCATTTTTGCATTTGGGGCTTTTTGTCTTGATTTTATTTCCTTTTTCTGTGACTTTAATTCTACAACATTCGTAAGTTGGCATGTTTTTACTTTAATTAAAACAGCACGTAGAGGTGTGACAGTGATTTAATAAAACACTGTTTCTAATGAAAGCTGTGTTTTCAGGTGTGTGTCAGTGGGTGGAGCAGAAAGCCTCCACACTCATGATGTGAGACACTCCACATTAAATTAGACATGAATTCTTCTTCTTTCTGTAGAAACGAGGCAGCGACCAAATTCTTGCTCTTCAGACGCTGAACGTTAGCTTAAAACAAACTGGTGCTTGACAACATAATGAGACTTAATCCTGACGATCAGACATCTGGACCGTCTGGTTCTGGCCTCTCTGCACACCAAACCAGTTCGGCCTGTGTTCTGTCATCTGGAGCACTGCTCAGCAGATTTAATGTTTGGACTGACTGTCGGTACTGTGGGAGACACCAGTCCAACCTGATTTACCAGAACCGCTGACACTGATGGGACTCAACTTGACTTGACTGATACCATAATTGCTCTCATGGGGCCTCCAGACCTCCGCATGTTTCTCAACATTTGTCACTTTGACACAATGAGGTCTTAAAGCTTTCTGTTGCTCATCACCTGCTGACACCAGACGAGCACTGAAGCACGGCGGTGGCAGCATCATGCTATCAGAGGCAGGGGCAGAATAAATGCTCAGAAATGAAGGGAGCCTGACGTTCAATACAGAAAGGTTCATGAAGAAAAGCTTCTCTGAAGACAGCAGTAGTAAGAAATGCTGTTTTAGCATTAGCTTCAGCATAATCCAGCACTGATAAACCGGTAACGGACCCAGACGTTAACACCAGATTGCAGGCTGCATCCTCTCCTACATGGGAACACGTTCTGAGTTCAGCTGAGTAGAAGCAGATCCAGACAGAAACCTACTCCCCCTGAGCTCTTATGCAACTGCTGATATCCATCAGAAATCCCAGGAGCTTTGGGGAAACTCAATCAGGTTCACAGATGTGCACAAAGCACCACCTGGAAGCGTCCTGCTGAAACAACGAGCTGCTGGACTGGTGGGAATGCTTTCAGTACTTTCTGAGGGAAGTCCAGCAGCTCCAGCTAAACTAAACTATGCAAGTATAAACCGATGCATGAGTGAATGCATGAAAGCAGAGAGCGGGAGATCTGTTGACTGGCTGCAGCTCAGACTGTTAGTCTGGAATGTATGTGGCCCACAGGACCAGGCTGAACAGCCATTTATAAAGCTTAAGTGATAACAGACGTGAGCATGGCCCAGGGGCTCGATGTGAGCTGCACGCTGTAAAACAGGACCAGTTGCTTCAGCTTCTTTCTGCTCTGAATGAAAGTCTGAAGACCACTTTGTTCTTCCAACTCCAGCAAATGTTAATGAGGTGGTTTAGATTTGCTCATTAATTGAAATGTGTGGTGAGTTGTGTGTAAAACTATAAGAAAGTGTCTGATGTGCAGCTTCAGGTCAGACCATGACTGACGGTGTCCACAGAGCCCAGCGCTGGTTCTTCTGGCCTCACAGTCGTGTAGCTCTTTCTGACCATTCAGGGCAGAAATGAGGGTTTCATTTGAATACTGATTTAAATTTCTGCGTATCAAGGAGCCGATGTGATGGCAGCTCATCAGCAGGCTGCACCAGCGATCATCTCCACGGACGTGAAGTTTCACTACCACTAGTCATCAGACTTAGAACAGAAACCAGGTGAAGATCTTCTGCACTGACAGCATGAGCGGCACCAGAGGTCTGTGCTGTATGAAAACAGCCTCCAGTGTGTGTTCAGCACGCCGCAGAAGATCAACTCTGTTGATCTCACAGTGGAGAAGGTTCACGTAGACGAAACACTTCCTGTGGAAGCAGAGCCGAGCTCAGCCAGACCCCATGAATATAAAGAGGTGGTCCGCTTTTCAGTTTGAGTAGTAATTCCTTCATTCAATGTGAAGAACGTACGACTGCTCCTGTCCCTGCTAAAGGAACATCTAAACGCTCTGAACCTGCAGCTGCTTCTGGGTGTTTCACTGTGGTCTCATTGTTCCTGCAATGTGAAGGCCTGGAAACAGCACAACCTGCCAGAAATAAGAAAAAACCCGGTACTGTTCACGGTACTGTTCAGCAGTAGTGTGTCTAAACACCACAGATGTTTTCACTGCTGACAGCCTGCAGGTCCATCCAGAGCCTCCGTGTGTCGTCTAACTGGTGCTGCAGCTACGTCGTGGCTTCATGGTGTCACTAGAAAAGTGCAGAGAGTTGTTTTTTTACAACAATCTGGTTAAAAGGTTGAGTTTGTGTGAGTTTCTAAATGCGCCGTGTTGTTGATGATGAGTGGATCAAACACCAGGAGGGATGGAAACCTGACAGGTCTTCCTGGTTTTACGGTTTCTGATGAGCGGGGCCACTTTGCAGATCTCTTCAGAGATAACGAGCCTTCACAAACCCGCTGGCAGGTTTCAGAGTTTGGAGGCTTCAGCTGGAGTACAGACTATGAATATAACTGGTTTGCTCATGGGCCTGGTCGTCAGTAGAAATAGTTTTCATTTGCTTCAGTCGTATCTGGATGAATGAGTGTGTGTAGAGCTGCCAGCCTCCACAGGCCCACCCACGGCCTCTAGTCCATGTCTGTAGCAGATGACCGTATAAAGAAGTCCCAGTACAGCAGAAAACCCCCTCTGGAAACCTGATGTGTGGAGCAGCGTGATGCCCGAGCATTTGGCTGAAAGGGATCACATTCACACTGTAGACCTCATCATTTCAGACTGTGGCAGTTTGACATAAACACCCAGACCTGTTGGGTCACGAATGTGTGACAGAAAATAGGCAAAAGAACAACAGACACCATGACAGCACCAACAGTGGAGCAGAGAGGGCTGTTCCCAGGTCAGCTCCAGAGGCAGAGCCCTGCCAGAGGACTTACACAACCAGCAGGACTTTGGTGGGAAACCAAGTCCCATAGCGTTCAGAAAGAAACACATGCTGCAGAACAACTGGTTCCTCTGATGGCTGACATGTCAAATCAAGACCAGGAGCCCAACAGGTCACGTAACCGCGGCTCAGCGGCATCGAATGGCGACATGCAGACGATTCTGTTGAGACGACAAAGGAGCAGGAAGCAGCAGCGCGAGGCACAAAGCGTGACACGTAACACCGTTCATCATGTTTTTGAGAGAGAAAGAAGAAAAAGGGCATCGAATGCTGCCGGCAGAGAGACGAGCAACAAAGACGCAGGAAACGCCAAGAGCCCGACACAAAGCCGACACCTGAAACCGGCCGACCAGACAAAGCGTGAGAGGGATGGAGGTGATACCAGCATGAAGGAGCATTCCTCCACATGCACTTTACATCTAGTTTTGTGGTTTCAGATTGCCGTGGCACCCTTTGCTGCTCCGGGGGAGGATTAGCTTCAGATCGAAACCTGTCAGCAGCCGCTCCTCTTCTAACCACCAGCCAGAGCCGGCACAGGGTTTGTAGGTTTTTGTTACTGAACAGTAGAGCTACGTAGCCTCTGGCTAATTACTTAATTAAAACAACCTGCATCCATCCATCCTGTGTTTTAAATGGGGCTTCTGATAACCACCAGCCAGCACTGAGCTCTGCTGATCAGGATTTAGAAATCACACATCAGTCTATCATGTCTGTATATATGCGGCCTGACCGGATCACGGCTGACCTGCGCTGGGATGTGCTGCAGTGGTTCTGGACTATAAAAGCTTCTTCCTGGTTCTTTATCCTAATCAGTGGTTCGGATCGAGATTCAAAAAAGTTGTGCAAAATTTGACATTTTCACATCTGCGAGTAAAAACTGTAAATTCAAGAGTTAAAAAGACAGCAGTGACCCTGGAGCTCCATCAGTCGTAGAAATGAAGCACAACAAGCCTACAGCCATCGCAGTCAGAGGGTGAGGGTGAGGGTGAGGGTGAGAGTGAGGGTGAGAGTTAGGGTGAGGGTGAGGGTGAGGGTTAGGGTTAGGGTGAGGGTGAGGGTTAGGGTGAGAGTTAGGGTGAGGGTTTACTCCACGTCCAGCTGCCTCGGGTGGCAACGGAGCGGCTGCATGTCCAAACCAAACCACATCCTGCACAGTGCTGGGACAGGAACCTGCAGAACCAAATGAAAGGGTGAATGAATGTATCAGGGGTCCATCATCTATAGACCGCTTCATCCTCACCAGGAGTCCATCAGCAGCAACATGATCACTGATGTTCAGCATGTGGTCCTGCAGAGCAGCGTTCCCTCATCTTCAGCTCATGGTGTTCAGACTCTGGCAGCTTCTGGTAAAAGGGAGTCTGTGGTTCTGGTGAAGGACTGTGAACAGAGCTGCTGCCTCCTTCATGTCCACCTCTCTGTCCGTCATGTTCAATGAATCTGGTTAGAAGTGTTTTGGAGCAACACTGCTGACTGACTTCAGAGAGGATTTCCTGATCAGACAGAAGAGTCCAGACCAGCATGAACTGTGTGATGTGTTGAAGCAGATCCAAGCGCTTGTCCCTCCTCCATCGGCCTGTTGACTCGCTGTGAGTTGCTCATCTTATTTCTAATATTATCCAACAGTGACACGAACAACAAAAAACCCAACTCAGATCCATGGTGGCTTGTTTAGCTCTACTTACCAGAACCATTCCCGGGCAGGTCCTTCACCTGACACACCATCACCTCACCTGAGTGCAGAACTCTCATCTCCAGTGTGTTTCTGTTCATTAGTGACGTGGTTATTTCCACATCCAGATGAATTCAGACACTCTGAACATCTACACATGGACCAGTACTACTTTGGTGTATTTGTTGGTTCATTCTTATTTATTTCTCCCGAATGCTTCCTGTTCCCTTTGCTGCTGTGACGCTGTGGCATGAATAAAGCTTCATCGTATCGTTACTGCCGTTCAGAGGAGGAACAGTAAAACACAATGAAGACTTGTGTGGCTGAATAATCCCAGTAAGTAGCTGCCTGTTGCACATGAGAGCGCTGCACTGCGCCGCGGCCGCTAACAGGCCCGCTTTAATCCACCTAAACCTCCGGCTGTCGTCTTGTATCAGTACATTGGAGGGAAGTCTGAAACTCCTGCAGCGACCAAACACAATTGAAGTTTAGCAGCATCCTGACTGTGTGCCTTCTCTGGAAAAAACAGCGTTTCCCAGCGGACTGGCAGGAAGCATGGCAGTTGGAAAGCAGGCCAATGAGGAGCAGCGTTCTTTACTGAGTGACCTGACAGGCCCTGCATGGAACAACAACAAGGCTCGCGTCTGCTGTCGGTCCGACATTCCTGCACATCCAGCTTAAATAATGAGAACGGGCCGGTTCCAAGGAGGAAGGAAAAAATAGACCAAAATATTCAGCATGTATCTCACCATGAGGAAGTTAACCTCAGGCCACAGCTTCACTTCATCAGGCCGTGATTCCTGGGTCCCACTGATCAAAACACGCAAAGGAAGAGTTCTACGTCTCACCAAGAGCTGTCACCAGAACCTCGATCCAGGATGATCACTGCCCTCATGTGTACTGCCTGTCTGGCCTTCCTACTCCTCATAAAGATGCTTCAGATGAACCAGCCACATGCAGGAAACAGCCTCTTTGTAAAAGGTTCAGGCTGCAGCATCGTTTCCACCAACATGGAACCCATAAAAAACACTCTGAAAAAAATCCCCCAGGAGCAGTAGACGCCCCGATTCATGGCGCTGAGGAGAGGACTTGACTTGGTCAAAGGTAAGATGTGAATGCTGTCAGCCTCCCTCAGCCCTGGACAGCACCGCTTAAAGGTAAAGACGTCCCTCCATGACGGCTTCCTTCACTCGCTGTGCGTCTTCTCGCAGACTACAAACACCATCATGGACATGTGAAGGCATGAAACGTGACTTTCACCAAAGGGAGTCTTTACTTATCTTTGTGATGTGTCTAGAACTTGATTTGGCTTCACGAACTGGACGTAGTGGAGAAAAGGACACACCTGTGTATGAGCCACAGGTACCGCAGTGCACCTGTATGCCAGGACTAAAGCCAAAACACGCATTGCAATGACAGACAGGAGGCTGTTCAGTCAAACTGCACAACACAGAAAATGGTGATCAAAGCCTCTCTGACAGAGCCTCAGAAGTCCTCTGCAGAGGTGGAAGAAGCAGAAGAAGGAGCATCCCAGCAGCACTCCATCCATCAGGCCTTTCTGTGGATATCATGTTTAGTGAAAATCCTCCAGGAGTGTGAGGAACAGATGACCTGATGAAGCAACAGAAACCTTCAGCAGACATTCAGCTGTTGACCCCCAGACATCCCGGACCATCTGGCTGATACCATCCAAATGGTGGGCATGGCGGGGCAGCATCATGTGGCGCTGCTCCTCAGCAGCGGTGGAAGAAGTAGGCAGCTTAATCCATTTCAAATTACACACACAGCATAGAAAGGTGTGCACAAGGTGAAGGGTTCTGAAGGCGCTCTGCAGCGACTGCAGGGCCGGACCGGGCCTACAGGCAGAACGCTGCGGTGCTGCGGGCAGTTTCAGTCATTACAGGAACAACGTGAACATGGAAAACAGGTTCTACAGCTTCTGTACCTTCGTGAATCCAGTTAAAGACACAAGTCATAGATAAAGTCAAAAAGCAGAGTCCTGTATGTTTATGATGGATCACATCCGACTAACTGGATGCACTGGTGCCGGCCGGCCAAACACCTCTGATAAACCCGACTGCCTTCATTTGTTTCACTTTCAAGGGCATGCAGGAAATCCTGAAGACAGTCGACCGTGCATCCCGATATCCTTCCTCTCTTAAAATAGCACCGCTCAGATTTCTTTCAGGAGACAAGATGTCAAAATAAAGTCAAGTTCAGGCCACGACAGGCAGCGTTTAAATAAATCTGTGAAAATCTGTCAGACGAAGGTGTGACGTAACGAACACATGCACAGGATCAGAGCCCAGTGGTTTTAATACAGCATCACTCAGTCAACATTTAACATGTCGCTCTTGATTATTTACAGTTTTGAGAGAGATGAGGTTTGTTTTTTTTTTATCATCTAAACAAGCGTCATGAACAGAGAAATTAGCTCCAGAGGCCAAAACAGCTTTCATTTACCAAACCAGACACCTCCGTCTCCACAAACCTCCAGAAAACCCACGTCTCCATCGTCTACCTGAGAAGTTAGAATGTTATTGTAACAGGTGTAATACTGGCAAAATGTAATATATATGACATATATATATATAAACAGTAAATTATATATATATATTATTTACTGTTGGTAAACCATAAATTATGAGAAATTGTCCATTTTAAAATCCATCCATCATCTCTACACCTTCATCCTCACCAGGGTCATGGGGGGCGGAGCCTATCCCAGCTGACTCAGGGTGAAGGCAGGTTCGCCTGGACAGGTAACCAGTCTATCACAGGGCTACACTTAGAGACAGACAACCAAGCACACTCACATTCACACCTACGGACAATTTACAATCACCAATTAACCTCAGCATGTTTCTGGACTGTGGGAGGAAGCCGGAGAACCCGGAGAGAACCCACGCTGCACGGGGAGAACATGGAGACTCCACGCAGGAAGATCCCGGGTGTGTTCACCGTCAGTTTATTTAACGTTTGCTGATTTTATGCTGAAGGGCGTCAAACAGAAAGTGTCTGTTCACCGCAGATAAACACAACATTCACTGTTTCATCCACAAATACGTCATAAAATGAATTATGTGACGGTTTTTGGTTCATTTTTAAGTTGTTTTATCGTTTCTGTTTTGTTGTCATGGGTCTACAATGAAGAGAAAGAATTTATTTATTTTTTACTGTCAGTAAACTGTTTCATAGCTTTTTCTGTGACTTTACAGATTAACTTGTGTTTTTAATTTCAGTGATATGATCAGAAAACAAACATGTCCGTCCACATCTGAGGGTAACAGGAGACCAGAGACAGGTCAGTCATTAAAAGTGGCTCAGATTTTGTCGCTCACTGTATCTGGGCCACAACCCCACTGCTGAATCATTTGTCTTCATATGGTCTCATGTTGCTTTCCTTTCCTTTTATCAGGTCTGAATCATGCACATCTCTTCAGGGGACGAACAGTAATCAAGCATTAAGCTGGTAAAACAACGTTGGGTATTTTTGGGAGCCTGAGCTCTGTTCGGATCAACACACCTCTGAACGTTTCCAAAAAAGGTAAATGATTAAAATCACTGCAAAATGAACGTTTGTAGAAGTTGTTCAGGGTTTATGGCCTGGCCGTATGGTGGAAGACTCAGTAAGACTGCAGACTGCGCCACAGCCTTGAATGTGGACCATAAATACCAGAGAACACTCAGAGGTCGCGTCCTCTGGGATCCTGCTGCTGCTGTAGCTGATACGCTGCACCCAGCTTATGCATGATGGGTTTAAAAACTGATTCTGACTAAATCTGTCAACATTCAACACTTTCAAGCTAAAAACGAATCACATCAGGAAGGAGGGAAGTCTCCATCAGAATAACATCCAATAATATTAGTGTGTTGTACAAATGCACTACTTCTCCAAGTGCTCATACAGTGGTGGGCTTGTTGGGAAACTTTGCCTCCCGGCTTTGATCACACAAAGCAGACGTCAAACAGACTGTATGTAGGAGGAGGACTGATGCACACATTATCAGCAGCAGATAATCAACACACCCATAAATACCTTTTCCTCTTCAGATTGGTGCCAGATGTATGTTTTTCTCCCCTTTATTCACCGTTTTCTTTCTTTGCATGCTTTAGAAACACAGATCACAGCCAACTCAAAGTAAAACTAGAAAAGGAAACGGAAGAGGAGGCCACACTTTGGTCAGGGACACATGCACATTTGATCTGCACACATGAAAGCTTTTCCCTCTTCAGCTGTAACCCTCAGAGCAAGAAGGCTTATATGACCTGTTCTCTCTTTTTTCTGTAAAGCACGTGATCATGATGATGATTAAAACATGAGATCTCGTGCGTAAAATGCGCAGGCGACGTGCGTAAAATAGTCATGTCTGCCTGAGAAGTTCAGCTGAGCCTGAATGAAAGTGCCCGGAGCTCATTCCGAGGGGGAGGGGGAGCAGAGATGGGTGGGAGAACGGAAGACTTTGAGGGGCGCGCCTCTCCTTTCCAAAGTGTCTGGCCGTTCCCTCCTCCTCAGAGCTCATTCCTCCGCTCTCCTTTCTCCAGACCTGTGCGTAATGGTAGAACGGAGGATGAACTCTCTGGTAAAATGGACGCTCATCCTTTTCGTCCTCATCTCCATCATTCTAAACATCGTCCTGATCGGCATCTACTCCAGCAGGGCGCCCAAATGTTCCGCTGCGCGGGTCCACAAGCTGCGGGGCGAGCACGACGAGCGCAGCCTCGTTTTCGCTGATCTCACCCGGGAAGAGTACTGGCAGGTTCAGCAGTACATGCTCAAGCAGAAAGACTTGGACATCTCCACCAGGCAGCTCACCAAGCCATCTGAAAACTTCTTATTCCTCATAGACCTGCATCTGCCAAAGAAAGCTGACGTTTTGAATTACTTGGACGCGAAAGGTGCCAAGCCAGCGAGAGAGGCGACGGTGGTGGTCTTCTACGGCGCCAAAGGTTACGTCAGGGAGTATGTAGTGGGGCCTCTTCCCAACCCGACATACCACCACGATGTCACCAAACAGAGGTACAACGCGGACCTGCCCATCACTGCGCGTTTGGTCACCATCGGGGAATACGCGCTGTTGTTTGAGCTTTTTGAGACCAAAGTTTTCTCCAAGCTTCAGAAAATCTTAAAAGAGAGCTTCGGTGTGAATGAGAAAAGGACACTGAACGCCTTCGAGCAGATGCCCCGCGGAGTCCGATCCGGGGACAGGAAGACGTGGATCTCCTTCTTCAGGGACATGGACGGCATGTACATCCACCTGGTGGGCTTCGAGGTGCTCATCAACCACCAGCACCTGAACGCGTCTCTGTGGACAGTGGACAGACTGATGTATAACGGCAAATACTACAACTCTGTAGAAGAACTTCAACAAGCATATGATACCAGCTCTGTTAACAAAATAGTTTACAAGGAGACACCTGATTATGGCTCTCTGAAACCCCGAACCAAGCCTCTGCAGATCGGCCCGCAGCAGTATTACGCAGAGGGGAAGCGCTACAGCGTCCAGAACAACCACGTCCTCTACCTGGACTGGAGCTTCGCCTTTGGACTGAGCGCCCTCACGGGCATGAGGGTGTTTGATGTGCGCTTCAAGGGTGAGAGGGTCGCCTACGAGCTGAGCGTGCAGGAGGCCATGTCCATGTACGGTTCAGCAACACTGGGGATGATTATCACCAAGTTTCTGGACTCCAGCATCGGGATCGGGCGCTTCGCACACGAGCTGACCCGTGGCGTGGATTGCCTCGACAAGGCCACGTATGTAGACACGTACCGCTACTCCGACATCCCAGCCCCCAGGTTTCAGAATTCAATCTGCATCTTTGAGCACAACATGGGTCAGCCCCTGCGCAGGCACTTCGCGGACTTCTTCCACCACAGTTACGGAGGGATGGTGAACAGCGCCTTGGTGTTCAGGACCGTCACAGCCATCGGGAACTACGACTACTTGTGGGACTTCATCTTCTATCAGTCCGGATCGGTGGAGGCCAAAGTGCACGCCACCGGCTACATCACCTCCTCCTACCTGGTGGCAGGCAGTCTGAAACACGGACATCAGGTGGCAGAGAATGTCCTGGGCAACATCCACACTCACTTCATCAGCTTCAAGGTGGACCTGGACGTGGCTGGTGAGTGGCAGGACCACATGACACATGATAAACACAAAGAGCCTCAGTCATGAAGGATTTGGTTCTTCTGTTACGGTCGTGGGACAGAAATATTCATTTAAAGAGTTCATCCCTCATTTATCTCTATTTAGTTACATTTGCATCTTTATTTTAGATGTAAAATATATTTATGCGTTAAACAGAATCTGTGCATATGTTCAGATTCTGTGAGCATGCGTCCACGCAGGTGAGAAGTTAAAGAGGAAAAGACAACAAAGTGACTCGTTAGATGTTCAGCCACCAGATATCAGCTTCAGTGGACTTCGTACAAACACTCCACGTCTCTGGAACGATGGAAACAGTTTTTCCCACAGATATTATCTAAGCTGGTGGTTCAGTGATGGTGCTGATGGTCCTGCATCCTGCCTCCAGGTGGGAGCTGTGTCTCAGAGGAGACCACGTAGGATAGATGATCAGCCAGAGTAGCTTGGTGTTGATGTGCAGCGAGCCTTCCCTTCAACAGGACAGCTGGACTGAATATAACAGAACCACAGGATTTCCTCATGGTAGAGGTCAAGGGTTCTGTTTGTTCCTTTAGTTTGTCATGTCTGTACCTGCTCAGGAGAAGCCTGGAGGCAGCGGGACACACAGCCAGGCCTTGCTGCCGTGATGGGCTGATTCTGCCACCATGACGTCACAAACAGGAGAGTTCTGGCTGTTTGGACATGTTGTGGTGTGTAAAGGGGAAAAGTTAAATCTTGGGTTTATTTGATGATGGAAAATCTGCTCATCTGAATATGTTTTCGTCAGAGTGCAGCTCATTGTGTGCAGGACGCTGCCTCCCAGGACGTCATGATGTGAACCAGCACCGTGTACACGCCTACAGGGTCTGGACCTATGTGGGTTGGACTGAATCCAAAATCCTTCCATGCACCATTTCTACATACTTCATTCCCTCGTTTTTTAATTATTAGCTTAGTTTCCTGATGAGCTCAGTCAGTCGAGCAGCAGCAGCTCAAGCTGGTCGTCTGCTGCTCAGCAAGTCCAGCTGCTTTAAAAGGCATCGAGTGTTTGTAGGCTGTAAAATATAAACTGCTCCTATGGTGGCCTGACAGCAAACCTGAGAAAATATCTTCAGTTTGACACCCTAAGCACAGAATTCAGAAAAACAAGCCTCTCCAGATACACACAGCACAACCAGATAGACGAACTGTGACCCACGTGTTTCCAGCTTTCTGCTGGTTTTAGCTTCATCTCAGTCTCCATGTTGGTGCTCTTTGGAGTCTTTCCTGTTCGGTGACATTTGCATTCGGCTGTGTTTTGTCTGTTTCTCGAGCTGCAGTACGTCGATGCCTCCGACTGCTAAAGAGCAAAACCTAGATGGCTGCTGTCAGCGGCTGATGTGACAACAGACTCATAATTATTGTAGAAAACAGCAGGTGAGGCCTTCCATGTCCTGGCGTTTTAAAGAAGACGCACAGATCTCGGTGCTGTTTCCTGTGTGATGGAAAACTAATGCAGTAGAAGCTGTAAACCAAAACTACATCCAGCTGCAGCTAATGCACATTCTGTGTGTTCATCATTAAACAACAACCATGAAGCTCCTCGTCCACCTGAAACATGCTGATAAATGTGTTTAAAGCTGATCTGAGGAACCGTTTCATACAGCTTTGCATCACCCCCTCTGCAGGTGTGAAGAACATGTTCCAGACCAAAGACATGGAGTACGTCAACACGTCGCTGCCGTGGATGCCTGAACACTTCTCCATGGTGCCTCAGCTGGTGGAGAAGCAGCTCAAAACAGAACAGGTCTGTCTTGGTCTTTACACTCTTGTAGCCCAGCGAATACTTAACTTAACACTAAAGAGGACTGAGTGAGCAGCACAGTGCAGCAAGTGCACAACCTGCAGCTTGTGACAGCGCGTAGCAGGTACAGGTGTGTAGCTGTGATCAGGTTCACCTGAGCTGTAGCGTGTCACCACATCACAGCTTCAGTCAGCTCCTTGTTCTGGTTCTGGTGGCTGCAAACAGTCTCATCCAGTCGGTTTGTTTCCAGCTGCAACAGGAAGCACACGTTGTGATAAAGCTGCTTTTGCTTTTAAAAGCTAAAAATAAATAAAAATACTGACTGCAAATTTTAAAAACAAAAACCCTGGACATTGTTTTGACATGACGACGTGACTTATTTTGATTTTCTTTATTTAGATTTTTTACTTATTTATTCATGTATTTGTTTTTAGTATCACCGGATATGAAGCAGCTCACGAGGCCGGTTATCGTGTGTCTGACAGCTCGTAGCGTCGTCCTTTCTATCTGCAGAGGACGTGGACACTGTCCTCCATGCTCCCGTCTGTCCTGTCAGACTTCTGGGTCACTCACTGGGTTTCTGTGTCAGTCAGAACAATAGATCCAAACTTCAGCTGAGCCACAAACCTGCAGCAAGACTGTTCGCTAAATCTAGTAAAAGAATCGTCAAACAGCTACCGTTAGCATCCCCATACCAGCTATGTGTCTGAGCAGGTTCTTACCTCTAAGAACACTTCGGACCGGCTCCGGTTTCTATCATGATGCTGCCTTAAGAGCCTGAATGCAGCCGGAGATCGTCCAGCAGAGACAGCTCATGTCTTTATAAGGCGTTTTGGAGCTGTTCTGTGAAGGCGCTGTATAAATAACGACAGTTCTTAGTGAATATTTATTTCCATCAGTGCTCTGGCTGCCTCTTAACAGTCCCACAGTTGCCTTGTCAGTATGAGGAACCACTGCTCTGGAATCACTGGGAGCCTGTTGGACTAACATCTGCTCCGACACCTCCACAGGAAGCCGCCCTGCGCTACGGCACCAAGATCCCTCGCTACCTCCACATCGCCAGCAAGGCAACCAACCGCTGGAAACACAACCGCTCCTACAGGCTGCAGGTGTACAGCTTCAGCGGGGATCACCTGCCAGAGTCCGAGGCTGAGGAGAGGTCCATGTCCTGGGCCAGGTAGGACCGACTGGCTCCAAAACTCAAAAAAAAAAAAAAAAAACCCCTTCAGATATTAGTGACTGCAGCACGTGTTGTAAATCATGACAGGTTGTGTGACAAGGCCGCTCTAATGATCAGGACTGATCTCCAGCAGGTTACATTTAGTGAAATCACAGTCAGACCCCAGCCCTGAGAAACCATCAGAGGACGAGTCCTCCTGTGGACCAGGAAGTCCTGGAGACACACTGGATGTTCGTCTCTCTGAGCGGATGGTTCAGCTTTCTCTTTATGTCATTGGCCTTCATATTGTACAAACATCTCCCTGATGAACCAGAACCTCCTGAACACCCAGAGATGACGTGAGTGATGCTGGTGGTCTTGTAACAGATCATGTCACGCTGTGGGATGTGTTGGACAGCAAATCCACAGTTCAGATGCTAGACGGGGGGAAACATTCAGTGTAAAGGCCTGAGCCACTTTGACAAATGCTGTGGGTGTAAAACTGTAAGGCTGACTATAATTCACAGAATGTAATGTCCTGGTCCAGATGCTGCACCTTCTCAGCTGGTTTGGTGGCACCCAAACAACCTCGTCAACAGCAGTGTGCTTGTGTGTTTATAGGGTTAGAATTCTTTACGAGTCCCATCAGATGTTAAAGCATCTTTCTGCCCTCTGTCTCCAGGTATAAGGTGGCCATCACCAAGCACAAGGACTCAGAGCAGACCAGCAGCAGTCTGTACAACCAGAACGACATGTGGACGCCGGCTGTCGACTTCAGCAAGTACATTGAGGACAATGAGAGCATTGAAAACGAGGTACGTTGTGATGAAGTCTGAATGTTGAAGTCGTATGGGATGACCAACCGTACGGGGTGGTGACTGTAAACTGGACAACTAGGCTTGAAAGAACCTGTGTGATTTGTGTGCAGGACCTGGTTGCCTGGGTGACCGCCGGTTTCCTCCACATCCCCCATGCCGAGGACATCCCCAACACGGTGACCGTGGGCAACGGGGGCGGCGTCCTGCTGAGGCCCCACAACTTCTTCAACGAGGACCCGTCCATCCACTCGGCCGACAGCGCGTTCTTCCGGCCGGGGAGCGAGGACAGCTGTGAGAACAACCGGATGGCCTGCTTGGCTCAGGAGACCTGCAGCCCCGTCCTGGAGCCCTTCACCTTCCACGGCTTCCAGGGAGTCCTGAAGTTTGAGGACTGGGTCTGATTTATTCCCCACTGCCGGGTAGCAGCTTTCAAAGCGGTGATGAACTCAGATGTGCTCGGGCTTATTTACCAATCTGTCAAGATGCTTGTGTCACTGTGTTTGTAGAGGCAGCTGGGAGGCACAGGAGTCTGAAAGCTGCACCGGGGGCAGTTTGCTTCATAGTCAAGAGTGAGATGAGAAAATCGATTTCATTTTCATATCCGAGTGGTAAAATCCAACTGAAATCAGCGTTAGTCTGCCAGTAACAGAGAACAGGAAACCATCCAGGCCTCTGCTCAGTGGGATCCTTTATACAGCTGGAAGGTCTGAGGAGGAGCAGGCATTTGCAGGTACACGTTCTGGTGCAGCTGAGAAGCTCATTGGACATGTAGGCCGCAGCCTGCCATCAGCAGGTCACCTGTTGAAGTTTGGTGCAGGATAGGACGAGTGTTTGTTCGGTGGAACACGGGTCTGTGGGTTCTTCAAGGCCTCGTGTCCGCAAACCAGCAAAATCACGCCTGATTGAAGTCTGAGGACCAACACTGCAGCACACAGGTGATCTATAGAGCAGGTATGCATTTCAGTTGGAGTTTACGTACAAAGCTGAGGTCACAACGTGGTTAGCCTAGCTTAGCATAAAGACATGAAGCTCTAGCAAACAGCTGTCCTGGCGCTGTCCAAAGTTTAAAACTACTGAAACTACTAATGTGGGCCCAACACCAATGAAGCCGTTTGTCATTTTAGAGGGAAATGACCTGTTTGTTGTGCAGCTCTGTGGGTTTCATCTTCACAGTGAGGTGGCGAGTCTGTAGCCAGCGTCCCGTACTGTGGCACGCCAAGTCAAAAGTCCACTCAAAAAACATGTCTGGACACCCCGAGTTGAACAAATAAGTAAACATCTGGAGCAGGAAATGGCGTCACTGTGTACCTGGCTGACCCTAAAAACAACTGAATCAGCTTTAGATGTGCCGTTACTGTCATGTTGAAGCAAGGCGGACAGTCGCCCCTGTATCCGGTCTTTATGCTAAGCTAAGCTAACCACGCCTTGATCCCAGCGCTGTACTCGGACATGAGATTGGTGGTAATCTTCTCCTCTCACTCTCACAAAGAAGCAAAGCAAAAAAACCAACAATTCACCAAAATGCAAAACTAGTCATTCTGAATCATCATGGGCTGTAACAGCAAAAACAAACTACACGAACAGCTCTCTGCAGATGCTCCCACGCTGGTAAGGACATGAACCTTCTGAGAGGCCATGAGCTGATGAATAAACACCTGAAAGTGGAACGGCAGTAGTTTGACCTGCTGCTGCTGGTGCTTGTGCAGCTTCAGAAGTCCGTCCTTCGGATCGTTACCTACTAATCGTGCAGACTTTGCACTGCAGCTACTGACCGTTTTCCAAACATGCTTTATGCTTTTGTCTTCATTAATCTTACAAACAGACTGTATACAAAAAACATGAACGTAGCCTCCAAGTCTGAAAAGAAAAGCCAGCATCCAAGTGCCTTAACCCTGCGTTCTTCCTAGCAGCCAGCAGGGGGCGCCTCCCCCGGCTGCAGATTGTACAGAATTCTGTGTGAAAATGATCCGATTTGTCCCCTGATTTGTTACCTCAGTAAACATTTTTCTATTCAACTCAATTCAATTTTATTTGTATAGCCCATATTTACAACAACAAGTCATCTCATAGCGCTTCACAAAGGCAGAGACACCCAACAATCCAAAACATCTGGATTCCCTTTAAGCTTCAGCAGTTTCTATTTTTACGGTTTAATTACTACATGTTTTGTATTAATTATTACTACAGCACGAGGTTCATTCTGTAAGTTCTGGGTGTATTTAGAGCAGAATAGATGTTTCAGCGCAGGGCTAGCTTGTTCCTGACCACCGGCTGGTCTCTGAGCAGATCCACCCTTCACTCCTTTCTTCTGGGTGATGTGATGGTCGCCACGTTCATCTTTTATATACAGTTGATGTTCACGACTGCATCCATTCAACATACGCAGACTTGAAACACGCTTCAGGAAGCTAGCTCCACCCCATGAAGCTACGTTGCTTTGGTTCTTGCCGATCACACGCTGTTACGAGATCCTCATAAATCTCCCTGTTGTGGTGCCGTTCACTTTAATGATGCCTCCGACCAGACAGCTCTCCAAAGCCTGAGCCTCTGAGTCCTGGTGTGAGGTTCCTGTCAGGAAGCCGGTCCTGATGGACCCAGATGCTGCCTGAGTGGTTGGTTCACTATAATCTGTCTATAGGGACAGTTTGAGCTATCGGTCAGTTACACGTATAAAAACCAAGTCCTGTGTTGACGGTACTGGTTCAGATAGGAGCGGACCGGTTCTGCCAGATTTACAACCTCAGGCACCGGTTTCTTATTTTTAAGTCAATTTTCACAAAACTGAAAACGTGAATTAGTCGTTGAAATGTAAACACAAAGTTAGAGGGTCGCAACGTCTCTGGGGTTTAGCACTGATACGTGGTTACGGGGTTACGGGGTTACACCTTCACACCTTCACACCTTCACACCTGTCCAGCTTCACACCTTCACACCTGTCCAGCTTCACACCTGTAGCCTGTCCAGCTTCACACCTGTAGCCTGTCCAGCTTCAGACGATGCCACCACGTCACCTCCAGCTGTTGTTTAGCATGAAGTCATGTATTGATGTGGGACTGAGGAAGCTCTCTGGTCTCTGCGGGTTTCTTACCGATGCAGCTCTGTGATGCAGACACTACAAGCCGATTCTGTTCAGTCAGCTGTGTGATGAGTGCCCCGACAGAACCTGAGGGTTCTGTCCACAGCGGGTCGGTGAGGATGTGGCTCCAGGCCCAGACTACTGACTGCTCTTTGACTCTGTCTGTGTATTTTTCAGCAGTGCAACATTGTGAGAAATGTTTTTGTTGCTATTTTCTCTCCAAATAAAAGAAGACATAGTTTGTGTAATGGATTGCTTTGAGAGAACTTGAGAGCCCTGAATCGCTGCTGCACAGAACAACCGTCTGAAAGCTGATCCACACAGACGTGGGCCTTCATAAGGTTCTCCAGAGGGGAGGAAGCTGAAACCCGGCCAGCAGTGATGGTGAACCCCCATCTGCATGCTGGTGGGACCAGACTGAGGACTGGACACGGGTTCAGGGATGTGTGAGTGAAGTCAAACGTGGCTCTCCGCCGCAGACGGCGAGTGTTTCTGGGAAAGCTTTCACTTTGTTCTTGTTTAAGAAAGGCAGTGACAGGATGAGAGCAACAAAGGAGAGCAGAGCTCCCACCAAGAATCAAACACACAAGTCTCCACCGAGGCCGTATGAGGCCACGGCCGGACGGGCTGCTGCTCGCTTTGAGATAAACTCACGAGACCCGATGGAAGCAGCTAAACTCACAGCATTGTTCTAAAGCACCTGAATAAGCAGCAAACGGTTTCCTTTGTGAATAAACGTACAGGTTTACACAAGACAAACAGCTCAGAAGTAGCTCCACGCTGCTGCTTTCTCTGAAGTGTGCAGATCATTGCCTCCCTCTCCGCTCACCTCTCTCCACTTTGCTGCAGCTCGAGCACATCGGCTCACTTCCAGCACTGTGAATGGAAGGAGCGGGTACGTAGCGTCAGACTGTAGCATTGGATTAATGCAGCTTTATGTGTTCCAGAAACAGACTCTATAAAGTCTGCATCCTGCACGTTGACAGGATCCCGTCCTGATATTTGATCTGAATGAACCCTGAAGTCTAAATGTTCTGGTCAGCCGTACGCTGCAGCTTGTATCTGAGCTCTTCAGCGCCACCTGCAGGTTTACTGTAAAACACACAAGCAGTGCAGCAGCCCAAGTCCATCCTGAGTGCGCACTCGGCCGGCTACACACTGCGATGCTAACGGTCTTCTAAGCTCACAGCTAGCTTCACTGTACGACATGAATCTGTAGATCGATGAAAACAGAATCACAGCCTTTGATGCAAGAATAAAACGTCCTGAGCGTGCACCATCCATCCATGAAAAAGGAACTAGCGAAGCGTGAGCCCTCGTGGCATTTATGTGCTTGGAGAGAAATGTTTTAAAAAGGAGGATGAGGAGAACATGGACGTGGTCATGTCTCAGAAAGAGAGGCCGACGTGTGATGCAAATTTGGCAAAGGGAGCTGGTGTCACACGTCAGCTCATCCTGCATTTCTATTGGTTGGTTAGTTGATGTAGGTCACAGCAGCAGTCACCCTGTGAGATGATCGCCCCACATATCTGACAGTCAGAACTTTATCGCAGGTTGTCTTTCACCATGACAACGGCCGTCCTTCAACCTGCCTCTCAGCGCGACGTAGGACCGCAGTTTTTTGTCTGTCTTATGCCAACAGTAGTTCTTTCCAGGAGAAACGTGTGTGTGCATCGTTGTGCCTGAGGAGATCCAAGGACATGGACCTGTTGATGCCTTCTAGAGCGAGATCAGTCGTTTACACCTCTGCTCTCTGGAAGCTTCACTTCTTCCAAACAAGAATAATCGACTCTCACACAGAGAAGAGAACCGTTTTCACTTCAGTCACCATTGAGTTCATCCTGGCTCTGGATTTCAGGAAAAAGACAAAAAGAAACCCACAAAGCTTCGTCTTTTGTCTGGAAGCAAACAGCCTGATCCTTGAGTCACAGCTCAGGTTTATCTTATCCTATCCTATCCTATCCTATCCTATCCTATCCTATCCTATCGATCCTATCTATCCTATCCTATCCTATCCTATCCTATCGATCCTATCTATCCTATTCTATCTATCCTATCCTATCCTATCATATCCTATCCTATCCTATCCTATCCTATCCTATCCTATCTGTCTATCTATCCTCTGCTCCACCCAGTCACAGCAACACAAAGCCAGCCGTTGTGTCCTCATGAGTCCGGCAGGTTGGATCCATCAGATCCAACAGACACCTGCCATAAATCTGCTGGTGTTCCTGAAAGTGGTTTAACTGAATGAGTGTTGTTAGAAAACACACGTCTCGAATGCAAACTGTTTAATGATGAAAGGAAGTCGTTCATCACAGATCATCTAGAAATGTGGAAGTTGGAATATCCTGAAGCAGTCCTTGGTTGTTTCCATGACGCCACCAGTTGTAGTTTTATCGTTATTAAGATCAACAAGTTCTTCATTTAGGATGAGGAACACCTCATGTGTTTAAAAAGGTGATGATTTCTATTCATTCTTACAAATCCAGAATGATTTGTGTTTCCTGACAGCTTCATCTCCTCTTTCATCATTACATCATCCAATATTAATACAGAATCTAAACTTTACTCATTTTCACATTTTGTTGTTGTTGTGAATTTATATGCAAAATAAAAAATAGTTCATAAGGATAAACGGTGTTGCGCCCTCTGGAGGAGAGTCAGATGATAACACCGAGCACACCACTGGCTCCTGGACGTCTGCAGACGTGGAGATGCTCAGTGAACACCATCCAAGCGCCACATTCTTATTTCTTATGTAGATATTTTTTAAAGACCGCCAGAACTTCATGTTGAAGGTTTTGGGAGTTTGTTGTCTCTGGAAAACGGGAACTTTTTAGTTAAATGCAGAGTCACTCTTCCTCTGTGCTTACAGTATATATGCTTGTGGATAATTACTAGAATCAAACATCTACTGATCAGGATGCTCAGACCGCCCTGAGAGCATTGGGTCCATTTAAAAGCCCGACAGGCTCATCAGTTTCCCTCTCGACTGTAAATCTGACATGTTCTGCTGGAAAGCCGTCAGACTGGTGTTTGTTAAACTCCTGTAAACTGCATCTACAGACAAAACATCTTTTTTAGGCTCTTCCAGTAAACGAGCTGCATGTTGTGCTTCAGCTCACTAAAAAGCAGCAGACTGTAAAATGGCAGTCAAATGACCTCCATTTGTCACACTGGCATCAGCAGCCGCACATTCACAGCAAAGTGTTGTGGAGACATTGGTGTTGCAGCCTGAAAACATCTGGAACTTGTCAACTAGGAGAGCAGTTACTAAAGTCAGCACAGAACCCGTCCAGAACACAGAGCTGCTGCAGCTTCATGAAAATCTGTTCTTTGGCTTTTTGACGATCAAATACGAAGAACTGGAACCACATGCAAACCCTAATCATTGCTCCAACAGTGAGATATCATCGGCTCATGACCAGAAACCCAGCTTTAGTTTGGTTATTTTAACAAAACACGCTGCCCAGATGCAACAGGCCAACGTATAGAGAAACAGAAGGTGTTCAGCCCAGAGGTCTGCAGCAGCGCCTCTGACCATCAAGCAGCTCTTGTTCCTGCCAGTGAAGGCTTCAGCCAGCTTACAGTCTGGGTGTGACTACACGGGTCGCCTGAGGACGACCTTTTGCCAAATATTCCTGGAAGTATTTGAGTTTTTCTTAGACAGCCAGTAATCTGGAATGAGTGTGTGTGATTGGCTCCAAACACTCTTTCAAGCTGCTGATAGCATTTAGCAGGAAAACAAACAGCAGTGCTACGACTTGCTGCACGCGACAGCTTCCTGTCAGACAGGAAACGGGCCACCACGTACGAAGAGCGCAGAGCAAAGGCAGCAACAACAAACGCTAACCCTAAAGAGAAGCTGCTTCGTTTCATACAGGTGAAATCTACACCTGCAGCAGACACACAGGTGCTTTCACAGCTCAGTGTCGGCTGGTTGGGGGCTGACGGAGGTTTTGTGGAAGATCTTGTTGATGTTGTTGCATATTCGCTTCACAACGTCCACTCAGAGCCGAGTACTCAGTCATGGTCCAGTTCCTCTGAAACACCGGCTGGCAGCAGCTAACGTTGCTATCAGACAAGTTAAAGACACGACTTAAAAGTCACCACATGCAGAGAAATAAACGGATCCATCCAACCATGACTGTTGGTGACACCAGGAGCCACTCGACACTCGTATTACATCAACAGCCCTCACGTTCAGCCTTCGTTGTCTGAAGCTCGCGTTCAGGAAACGTCTGTCTGGATGTTTTAAGTTCTATGAACCTTTTCTTTAACCGGTGTTGGGCGTCGGTGTTCAGCAGCTGTGGTCAGCTGGCTGACTTCAGGCAAACATGGCAACCAGGAAGTACCAGGCTTTTATCCCACAGCCAATCAGAACATACCAAGGGGTGGACCGGGTTCATCTGATGTAAACATGACCTTATTCATTGGATTTCTGTTGGGGAATTAGATATGTTTTGGGTTTGCTTATTATTATGATTGTTGTGATTCAGTGGACCAGTCGTACGGTTCAGTGCTTTTTGTGGTTGGTTCACGTGTTTCTTGTCCCCCCTGTTGTGTGTAGATGGTCTGATCAGCCAGTGTGTATACATCCTCTTCTGCTCAGAGGCTCTCTGGTCTGTTATGGGATGTTTGGTCAGTGCAGCTGTTTGCTCTGTGACTTTGCTGCTTCTAGATTTAGGAACGTTCTGTTGTAGGAGACATACAAGCTTGAAGATGAGGAGCACAGTGTGCTTGAATGTGTGTGTGTGTTGCAGAGGCTGTGGTTCAGGTGGGAGTGGGCGTGTGCACATGCGGAAGTGAATGTGTGTATAAAGGGGTGCACTCACCTGTGTCACAGAGGGAAGGAGGAGAGAGTCAGGGTTGGTTAGTAGCCACAATGTTTGTTGACCGCTACCCATTCATTCATTAATCACCTTTTTATCTGTTTATTCCGCTGGTTTTCATTTTTTCCATTCATTCATCTTTTGCGCTGTGATAGCTCTGCGCTCTTTTGTCACAATAAATGCACAAAAAGCATATTTGGATCTCAGCGTATCTGTTATTATAGCCTCCAAGCGCGTCACAAATCTGTGAACCTGAGGACCCAACCTCAAACTCTCAGCGGCGAAAAGGTTTGTTTGGACGCCGCAACATTCTGTTCTTTCGACCTCTTTCGTGGATTTTTTCATCGTTGTAATTGTCGAAGGTGAATTCACCTGTGTGTCCTCCTGCTTTGCAGTAATGTCAGATTATTTCACAATGTTCCTATTGATCATAGATATTTTGAAATAAAAGGTAAGATTGACATGAAAATGCAGCATGTGTAGAAGTTTTATGATCACCTGTCCTGGTCAGTGACGGTGATCAGACTGGGTGTCTGATAACCAGTCACCATCACCTCCTGCTGCTCTTCCTGGAATCTACATCCCATCTGGAGGATTTTTTCTTGCTCCTTCTGAATCCCACCAACGTTGATTTTAAGTGAAAATGGAAGAAGCTGAGATGTGTTGACGGACTATTGGGAGACTTCTGTGATGACGGGGAAACAGAAGGCCTCCTCAGCTGGTCAGACGGGCGGCTGTAATGCCAGGGACAGTTTGTTTTGTTGATTCGTTTGCTGACACTGAAGCGATGCATCTGTTCTGACTGACGATCTGCCTGAGCCGGACCAGAGGCGGCTCCGGTGCTGGTGCTGCTCTCAGCTCAGTCAGCCATTTCAGTACATAGAAAACCACCATAGTGTTGAGCTGGCTCCATGATAAACCACACCAAGGTGAAGACACACCAGGCTGTCCTGGTCTCCAGTGTTAACACCTCAACCCTGGAGAGGAAGCAAATCTACACATGTGCTCTCAGCTGGACGTCACAGGACAGGTGATAAACGTGGAGACCCTGGGCTGGAGAGCTTCTAGGCGAAAACCTCTAAAGCTGGTCGACCACATCAGGGTGTACAGCGTCCACATGTCTGACCAGCTTCTCCATGGTGCCATCACATCCAAGTTTGCCCCAAGAAGACATACAAGGGCTCCATCAAACCATCTCATGCAGCTCAGCCATCCTGAAAAGGATCTGCAGCTTCATGCAGAAGAAGGTTCCCAGCAGTGAGGACGGCCTTCACCACTTTGAGTGCTGCTGTAAGATGATGTTTTAGCTGTGCTGGTTTGCTCTGTGAGCAGAGATCTGTCAGGCAGTAAAGTGTTCTCTGTTTGAGGGGAAATGTCTGAACCGTCCCAGAGAAAAGAGTCATTTCTATTTTGCTAAACATTAAACATCATCGTCACTCTGCAGGCCCAGCTCCTCTTGTTGGCATGCTCATTTTGCACCAGCCTGTTTTACAGCATGTCGTATCTTCACAGCAGTGAGGCGGAGGAAGGAAGCCAAACACAATGGGCATTCCAAGGGAGGCTTATCAGGAGGGAAAGTAGTCCCTGCTACCTCAAAACAACTTGTTGTATTGTGTTGTATTTGGTGAAACTGATCCGTCAGCGCCGTCCTCTGAGTGGCTGATAAGACTGTGGAAGGATTTCTGGCTTCGTGAAGTCAAGGCAGACAAACCATCGCCTTTGTTCTATTCTGACCTGTATGTTGCACTTGTTGTCCAGAACAAACCCTGACATGATGTGTTTAGTCGTGGAGATCTGTCACTGGTGCTACCGTCCAGTTTAAAGTTCCTCTACCAGGACAACAGCACACGACTGTTCTCATGGATCACTGCCAGCCTTTATCTTCCATAAATAACTCTGACAGTGCAGAGGTCTTGTTAAGCCGAAGGACAACGTGGCTGCACACAAACACTGAAACCACCCCTGCCTGGTATGTTGTCGGTACTTTGTGGGCCGACCTGCCCGGGCCTGAACTCTGCAACGGCCCAGGTGTGCTGTGGAAGTCTGATTGTCCAAAAGACTCTAAAGCAGAAAATGGCAAAAGCTAGCAAAGGGCTAAAAGGTGAGAACTACTGAATATCATTTTTTTTTAAATGACTGTAAATCCGAGCAGAGACAGACAGGAACCACGGGGGTTTCACTTCCAGGGTTCGATGAACGGGCCGCTGAAAGGCGCCGCTGCTGTTTTGCAGGAGTGAAGGCCTGCAGGCGTTGGGCCAGCCCGTCAGAAATGTTCTGCTGCTTTAAGCTGCACGAGCTTGTTCCCTTTGACAACACAGTGTCACGCAAACACTAACAAACACACCAAAAGCAGAGAAAGTGCTTCCCCCATTCACACAATGCTAGGATTTGGGAAACCTGCCCAGAAAAACCCTCTTCCTGCCAAGTTGGAGGTGGTTTTGGATGCTTTGGTTTCAGCAGCAGTTGGACTAAGTGAGGGTTAGGGTTACTGGTTTGTGTGCAGTTTGTGCTTTCATGTCAACGCCGAGGCCTCCTGATGTGTCCTCAGTGATCAGAGGCACGCATTAGAGCAACGTCACTAATCAGCAGTAAAGACAACGCTCTTTCTGTTCACGTCGCAAAAATGTACGCATTCAGCTTCTGGTGGCCAGTTTTCCTGTAGCGCTGCTTCCTGTTACGCAACAACAACGTAGGAACAACGTTAACATGCTGAGATCTGCATTTGAACCACGTCTCCAAAAAGAAACGATAAGAACACTGAACTGTGTCCAAACAAAAGCTGTGGATCTGATAACGATCCAGAAACCAATGTGCAGAAACAGGAGAGCAGGTTGACGAGGCGTCTGCTGCTGCTTCTGTTCTGCAGACCAGTTTGTTCTTGCACCGCTGCAGAGGAACAGAAACACACTCAAGGAAATGTTAAATATGTTCGAGTGTGTTTCAGCTCACTTGTACTGAAGTTGTGTTGTCTGACAGTAGATGTGGGATCGCTGTGAGGCACACTCGCCCTGTGAGCTGGATCCACCACTGGCAGGCTGCTGCAGCAGCGCTGTGAACAAACACAACCACAGACTTCAGCATCACCAGCTCACTACCTGCACAGAGTCAGTAAAACAGTCCCCAGCCTTTCCTTCATCCTGCAGCCATGTGAACAAGGAAACAGGACAGACTGGAGCTGTTCACCCTGGTCCTCTGGAGGAGGCTGAGTGGACCTGATGTGACTGCAGGTTAAACCAGTTCACCTGAATTATCATTTATTTGTTCCAACATCCTTTTAAAACGCCCTAAAATGCGTTCCTTTGACTTTTGGCTTGTTCAAAGCATTTAAAGTGAAATAACTGTAGTTGAAGGTTGTCGTTTTCTGTACGGTCTGTAAGTTGCACAGTTCTCACAGCACCAGACTTTCCTGTATGGAAACAGGAGCCGGCCTTCGTTACGTGTCGCAGTAAATCTCAGGAATAACGGATGATGTCTGTGTCCATTTATTGAGCTCCGTATGAACTCAGACGCCCGGCCGGGTGCTGCTGCAAACGCTCAGATCAAAGACCACAAGACGTACTAATTCACGAGTCCGGAGAGTTTTCCTCGACAGCGTGAATCTAAACGTGCCGGCTGGATGCTGCAGACTGTCCAAGGAGCCACACTGTCAGCATGATTACAAACCAGATCTAAGCATTGCTTTCCTGAGGAATAAACACTCTGCCGACTGTGCATTTGCCAAATGACTTTTAAAGGACTCTGAGAGCGAAGGGGGAAAAACTCGGCTTGACAGATGAACCAGAGCTAACTCCTCTGGCTGGACTTGCAGCCACTGTTTGTTGAACAGCAGGCGCTGCTCATCACCTGAACGACGCCATCGCTGCTCATCACCTGGCCGACGCCATCGCTGCTCATC
>NW_007579282.1:63474-69187 GCF_000690725.1 Stegastes partitus
TCAAAATAAATGAAGGGACTGTGAGAAAGTTTTAAAAAGTCCCGATATTCCTTCGGTCGTGTCAGTTCCCAGCTCATAAATGGTTTCGTTTTTACATTTTATTAAAATGACAGGATGCCTTTAAACCCGTCGGTGGGTTTCAGAGCTCTCATGCTGAATAATCTTCCGGATCATCGCGTGTAGAGTCAAAGGAAACAACAGCAACAAGCTTTTCTTTTTTCAATACTTTCCATTTTTGAACAGAGAGACAAGAACAAAGTGGAGAGGCTCCACACAGCGGACAGCAGAACAAACAAAGGCCTCCCAGCGCTGCGTCATGGTGCTGCAGAAAGGGTTAGAGTGACGTATGGAGGGTCGGAGGTCAACCAGCTCAGTCTCTCAGCTCTCGCCCTGGCCGAGGGGCAGGAATGGGTCCCAGATGTCAGAGTATTTGTGCAACCTGTTGGACTGAATGAATCTGAGCTGTTCCATTTGTAAACCATGACTCATGTCCGTCGTCCACCTCTGAAAGGAAGGAGAGGTGACCTCCACTCCTTAAGAAGGAGTGTCTTGGTTTGGGGCGCCGCTACAGCTCACCTGGTGGAGCTGGCGTCCCATGTACAGGCCTACAGTCCTGATGTGGAGGTCATGAGTTCAAATCCCACTCATGGCCCTTTCCCACACGTCCTCCCCCCATTCTCCTGTCTCTGTCTCACCGCTCTATCCAATGAAGGCACAAAGGCCAAAAAATAACTTTAAAAAGCAGCCGGGAGCCTCTGGGTGAGTTGAGAGCAATTGAAAATGACAAGTATAGGTTCTAATGGGAGGAAGTGTTTGTAAGCCTGGGAGTACCGGTCAGATAGTTTGGACCAGAATCCAGACAGCGAGGGACGAGCCCAGAAGGCCTGAGACAACGTGCACTCTGGTGCCCGTCACATGCTGCTGAGATGGAAATGGTTCTGATCCCAGTAGAGGAGACGTGGACGGCTTGACTTGAACCAGCTGCTGTCTGCTGTTGACCAAACAGGTCCGGACTGCAGACAGACTTCTGTCCCACACATCCTCCATCCAGTCCACACCCAGCTCCTTCTCCCAGGCCTCCTTGATCCCCACAGAGGAGGCAGCAAGCCTTTATACAGGGATCAGGATTTACAGGCACAATTAGTCACATCTGAATGCAGTTTTTGATTCAAGAGTGTGCAGCACATTGTGGCTAACCCTAATCCAGGCCTTAATACATACCAGAGTTCTTGTGGCTTTCCCCTGACCTCAAACATAGTTCAGTCCTCCAGTGGCTCCTGACAACTGCTACAACTCTGTCTTGTTATTTTAAATGCCGCGCTGTGTACACATCCTCACGTCTGTCCTCCGTCAGCGCTGAAGTGTTTAAGTGAAATCTCAAACAAAGTCGCTGAGCGCTGCTCTTACGTCTCTGTTCGGTGTCCTTGTGCTGCTGTGCTTTAATGGATTTAAGATGCAGCTGTTTACATCCAGCAGAGTCTCAGTGTGACACGACTACTGACAATATCTCCACGTCTGTGTCGCATTTATCACAAACTGTTTCTTTACTTATAATATCAGTTTAATCTATGGAAAATGTCAGATAAGGAATAATGACTGAAGCACCAGAGCTGCAGGGCCTCTGTGAGTCTGACCCTGAATAACCCCCGTTACCCATAAACCCTCATTAGTCAGCACTGGTTAGTCGTCTGTGGTCTCCAGCTTTAACGAGTGTCTGAGCTCGTTATTCTGCTGCAGCGTGAATCTTTCTCCGTGCAGATGCAACAAGAGGTTGTGGAGTGTTTCTGCTGCTGGACAGCTTGTTAGTTCATCACAGGGCGAACACACTCACACCTCTGGCCTCCAGCTAACCTGCCCTGGTATGCCTGGGCTGTGGGAGGAGGCCCCTGGAGAGAAAACCCAGACCAGGGATGCAGACTCCTCCCAGAGCCCCACCATGCCGCCATGCAGCTCTGCCTCAGCCCACCCTGCAGCTGTTTGTCCTCGTTTCCCTTCCTGAGAAATGCCCCATGTCCTCTTTTTGGTTTTTTCTGGTCTGATGTTTGCCTATTGGAGTGTTCTTGTGTTCTTCATTTAGACAATGTTTTTAAACTTTTGGGTTATTTCGAGGTGTACGTTAAAACATTTAGGACTTTTCGGACACCACCGCATGTCCTCGATAAAGAACAAAGACAAAGCTGAGTCCAAACTGCCATTCATGCTCTGTATCATGAACTTTCTCTGAAACGGACAGAAGCTCAGATGAATTAGACGTCTGTCTGTGATCAGTCAGCTTTATAACCTCCTGACTGAATGTGCAGAAGTGAAAATCAATCTGGTTTGAACACAAACACTCCTCTAATCATTCTCTCTCAGCTAGTTTGAATTTTTGAGCTCATTTCTTGTCAGATTGCACAAGCAGCAGGCTGTGGTGGTTCAACGGGAGCAAAACTTCCCCTGTAACAGGAATCCAGCTTCATTTCCAATCTTCTGACGGAAAGTGTGAAGAAATTCAGCTCTGAGTTTCTGTCCTGCAGCCTATCTGTGGACACACAGCGATGACAAAACTCTAACGAGGTCAGCTTCATACATTCAGAGACATCCTCGTGTCAGAGTCGTCCCTTCATATGGAGGAGTCATATAGCAGGCGTTCCTGGACGTGGGCTGATGTCCCTGCTTCACCTCGGCCTAGTTTCCTATTTCCCTGCTGCACTGTGTGGATGACAGTCTGAACATGACTTATTGACTCCTGAGCTCTGAAACAAAGATCTTTAAACTGTTGTCCTCCTTCTTGTTCATCTCTGACACCATCCTGCAGAAACAGTTGATCACAGCTACTTTCTCAGACTGATTTTATATCTTCTACTGCACAGACATGCACACCACTCCCTACATGAGAGAACTGATCAGCGTTATGGACATACAGATAACTGACATGCATTCTAATGATACTACAGCCATGCGTTATTAGATTATTACTGTGTCCTGCTACTCAGGAAAGATGTTTTTTAACTCCTGTGTTTGCATTGAAAGTCGTTCCTTCTGGTATCTAAAGCGCTGTGACTCCTGGAAGCCGAACACACACTGACAGCCGGAGTCTTCTTCCTCCACAGCGCTCAGGTATTTTAATGAAAACCGTCTGACTGGCTGCTGTGGAGCGAGGCTGCCCTCTGGTGGCAAATACAGTAACTGCAAAAAAACAAGAGGCGAAAAAGCCTCCATTCACCTGAGTGTTAAACACAAAACAGGAGGGAATGCTGGTGAAGGAAGCCAATCAGAACCAAGCTTCAATGATGAAGTAGTGTTTGAGAAAGAGGAGCACATTGCTGCCAGGCAAAGAACAGACTGTGTTTTTCCAGTATAAGAATGTTTGAGAGCAGCTTCACAGACACATGTGGACCTGAACAGATGTTATTTTCAACACTGCCCTTCTCATATGTAATGTTCATCCAGTGGTTTCTCAGAGAGCCTCCACTCTGCAGGCAGATCGGTCTCCTCCAGCTCCAGGGGCACTTCTGTCATTTCTGTTCTGCTCTTTTGTACCAGACAGCTTGCAGTAACCTGCAAGTCATCTTGCACATTGCTCACATTGTTCTCTCTCTGAAACCGGACAACAGCATCTTAGTTATTCACTTCCCACATGAGTGAAACACAACCAGCTTTCTGGGCTGATGCATGTTTCCCTGCATGTACACTGGATTCCAGCTGTGAAAGCCAGCAGGAGAGACTTTCTAACATATTATTTCACACACACAGAGGACAGTTTTGTTCCAATTGAACTCAGTTGAATGCAGACACAGGTCCGCTTCTACAGTGTCTGCATCACTGCCCATGTTAGCACCGCTAGCTGGAGCAGCTCAGCGGGTGCACTGAGACGTTCTGAGAATAATTTCACACCTTTTTCACCCTCAGCCAAAAGAACTTAGTTTTTTTTCTACCTTGTTCTCTGTCTGCTCTCACTTGACCTGTCGGATCACCACACTGAGAAGAATTCCCTCAAGTTCTCCAAGAATGTGTTTATTAAAGCAACAACTGACCTTCAATCATACAGAAAATAGAGTTTTACCCAAACTTGTAAAAGACAATGTTTGAACTGTTATCATTCTGCTTACATGTGGCCCTCCAGTCCTGAGCTTCTCAGTCAGCCCATGCTTTCCACATGACCTACCCACGACCACTTTAAAACACACATCTTACAAACACTTGTGAGCCAAAGCAACAATGGCAAAAGCGCTATTGATTTTAAATGTGTCTGAAAAACAAGATTCAACGTTTGTTAACGAGACTCAGCGTGTTGTTTTCCTCGGATGGACAAACTGCAGCCAGTAAAAAGCCTGACTGCTGAGATTTCCAGGAACTAGAGAAACAGAAAGCAAGAGAACAGCAGAGCCAGGAGATGGTTGGAGGAGTTTGTCATGATGAAGGAATGTGAGCACTCCTCGACTTCCTAAAAACCTGCTGACACATGTAGCGTGTGTTTATCTGTTTCCAAATGAATAAGAATATGTGTCAGTGAACATGTCAGTGCATCAGTCCTTGTGTCAACGTGGATCAGACAGGCACACTGTTTGGTCCTGGTGTCAGTAGACCTGTGAACTCTGGAGGGATGTTCTGATGTGAACCATGAAGCTCTGATGAGTTACACCTCAGTGTATGTGGGGGATTGACTGGAAGAGACTGGACCAGGTTCACATGTACCTTTTACTGTCCGTCCTGTAGTGTGTTGACAGACCACAGTGATAGAGAGGAAGAGACGCATCGCACAGACAACAAACCAAAGCACAAAGCTGTCAGTGGCTCACACAGCAGACAGGCAGGAACAACAGGAGCCTAAACATGCTGGTATTTACAGAGAGGAGCTGTTTGTACTCACAATAAAATATAAATTGTTGGTATTTACAATAAAACAGAACGCTGAGAGTAAAGAATAGAAAAATAGAGTTTGATAAAGTACAAACAAAAACACACAAAGTAGTATAAATAGAGGAGTAATAGAGATAGCAGGGCTTATTTATGATCAGGAGTAGTTATGAGCAATAAAGAACCAACAGCTAAGCGCATGCCCCGCCTCGTGTTTCCATACGGACGTGTTTAAGCGACGCACAGACGAGAAGCTCCGCCCTGCCGTTTGTCCCGCTGGTTTTATATCTGGACTCAGGATGTGTTCCTCACAGTTCGTGGGTCCGGACCAGCTGGAGGAGACACCGAGCGGCTCCAGTTCGTCTTCTTTCTTGAAGTGTTTTGTTTCGGATGTTATTTAATGTGACACCGAAACAAGAGAAAGTTCGTCCGTAGCAGAAAAGTTCCGCCCAACTCACCAAGTCAGCGATTAGTTTTATTTCTTGAACCCATGGCGCCTGAAGGAAACGGTATGTCAGGTAAGCTCCCTCAAATACACAATAAATACACAATAAATACACAATAAAGTACCGGGACGGGACTTGTAGTGTTTTATGGCCGCAGCTTCACGTCTGCTGCAACCGGAAACACGTCTGTGCGCCGTTAGCTCGCATTTAGCTCGTTGTTGTTGTTGTTGTTGTTGTTGTTGTTGTTGTTGTTGTGTCTGAATAGCTGTTGTTTTTCTGCCTCCACAGACGAGAGGATCGGGACAGCCCTGATCAAACAGTGAGTTCCTTTTCTTTCCAACTCTTTCCTCTTTCTTGAGACGAAACTGAATTAAAGTGAGTTCGAGTCAGTGAATCAACAGGTGTTAGTTAAACCTCAGCTCCATCAT
>NW_007579282.1:70542-73115 GCF_000690725.1 Stegastes partitus
CTCTGGTGTGTTCATGGTGTGTTCATGGTGTGTTCATGGTGTCCTCTGGTGTGTTCATGGTGTGTTCATGGTGTCCTCTGGTGTGTTCATGGTGTGTTCATGGTGTCTGGGTGTCGTAAACGTGGCAGGATGTAGTAAAATCAGCGTCATCGTCTGTTATCGTTTCACATGTTATACTGGGTCAGCACGGCCAGAATAGAATAGAATAGAATAGAATAGAATAGAATACACAGTGGTCGGGACAGTATTCGTCTGTTTTCATTCTTGTTTCTGGAAGTTGCTGGCTGGAGGTGAAGAAGGTCGAGCTGTGATCTGTCACAGAGCTCTGAGTGTTTTCTTCTTCATCATCGTTTTAACCTACAGCTTCAGGTGTTTGGTCCAGAGCTGTTGTGTCTGAACCACGCCTTCCTCTTGGTGGAGATTTATCTGGAAACCTGCCATCAGCTGGTTTGATCTGATTTAATTTCATAATTACAATGACTCAAAGTAAACGTGATATCCAGCAGCCGTCCATCTGCTCATCAGGGTCTGTACAGGAAGCTGTTTGGGTTCTGAAACCTTCACAGAGCGGAACCGACTCGGGCCGGTGCAGCTATACAAGCAGGTCGTAGACGTGTACAGCGGTGTGATCATTTAGTGATATACCATCACGTAGCCGCGCCGTGCTGTCCGCTGGCTGCTCATAGGAAACCCAAATGACCTCTGACCTCAGACGTCTGGTCAGAACGGGCCTCAGACACACGGACACTCAGACGAGCTGCATCTGGACCTTCTGTCCACGTACTCGCTGAATCAGTGTTAATTAGCAGCATCTGATGTGACCTAATATTTGTCATTTTAACTCGTGAAAGTCACCGTCAGCACCGGCTGGAGCTGAGAAGGCTGAGTGCTGCCATGTTGGCTAATGAGAAGCACGTCGGTGTGGACGCAGTGTCCTGACAGCACATCTGTCTCAGTCATACATACTCATCAGCGTTTCAGCGGGCCGTAGTGATGCAGTCCGACTCAGCGGTTCAGGACGTTGTTGTTGCAGCAGGAGACACAAAGGAGAACATTTGAACTGCTCACATTGGGATCTAGTTCTTTCTGTAGAAGTTGGGTCACTCGAATGCTGCATAATTTGCTGAATACAAGATGAAGTACGAGGAAAAGGTCCATGAGGACATCATGAGTCTAAATGAAGCATTGATCCCGCTCTGCACAGTGAGGCTTCTTTGTGATCTGTCTGAGGACATCCTGGTTGAATAATTATCCTGAGTGGTCACCAGACTAACGGCGATGTGACCGGCTGAGAGTGCAGGAGGCGGTGTGAGGTACCAGATCATACGTGTTTATAATCCATGCACAGCGTCCGACAGCTTCAGGACCGTCCTGGAGCTGCAAACACGTTGGAACTGAAACAAAGACGTACACAGATGTTGACCGTAACAGTTTGGATCAGAGAGCGTAGCCTCATGCTGACGGTTCTGGACAAATGCTGCTGCCGTCTGCTCCTCATATGCTGACTGGAGATGTACCTGCCACTGATCAGACCACCGCTTCACTTATTATTATTAAAGTTCGCTGCCTGCTGCCTCAAATATAAGAATTCTGTGCGTTTTTTGGTCATATATGACATTAAATGATTTGTCTTCCTGTCACCCGGGCATGGGGCCGTTTCATTACTTATTTTAATGTGTTGTTGGGAAAGAAAGGGTCACGTACCCTCCAGAACCCCCGGTGCTGTGTGCCCGGTCTGGGCTGCAGAGACACCACATGAAGTAAAGGAACAGGTATCAGACAGGCCTCCACAAGTCCTGCTTGTTTCACATGGTCTGGTGTCAGGTCATAATCATCTGGATCACTGGCTCCCTCTAGAGTCTAGCTGTGGTAACGGCGGGCAGGTACACATTAGAGCTCAGTAAAGGACGGACCAGGTATCGATTAGCTTTTTACTGATCAGGAGAATTACATCCTACACAGTCATGACTTGATAACCCGACAGCTTTGCTATCTGACATAAGAGATGGTTTACATTTAGTTTATGGAGTCCCGACTGTACCTGGATCCACCTGGACCTGTCTGGTAGGACACAGTCAGATGGATCTTCTCCTCTCCGTCATGTTCATATGGAGGGAGACGTGTGTGCTTCTGATTTTAAACGGACCCGTCGTGTTGCTTCACAGCATGACGGATCAGATGTTTGGCTGATGAAGGCACGACGTTATCTCGCCTCAGCAGTGTCGTCTTAGTGCTGTTTTAAATAAAGCTATGTGAAGCGATCGACCGGCTGATCTCTATAAGTATTGATCCAGTCATTGATTGATTATTGATCTGCTATTGATCTGTTGTGTAGGTGTCCTCCAGTGATGGACTCAGCATCTCTATTTATTTATTCAGAGAGTTCAATGCAGCTCATCCCCCTGCCTCATACAGGCCTGGACCGTGGCGAGCTGTGATCACTGGTACACAGGACGAGTCTGACCTCTGCTGGATAATCAGAGAACAGCAGCTGGAACACACACAGGCTGCATCAGTCCTGGTAGACCTGCTCCAGTCATGTACAGTCAGGTCATCGCTAACAGTGGACGTCA
>NW_007579282.1:73911-76329 GCF_000690725.1 Stegastes partitus
GGTGTTGGTGTGTGGAGAACCACGTCAGTTTCCTGAGTTGTGTTTGTATAAATCTTTGTCCACGTTGAGCTGCTGGATGACCCCATCAGGCAGACGTGATGCTTTGGGAGGAGCCTCGCTGTAGCTGTCTGCTGTGTTGCAGGGTCATAGAGGAGGAGCTGAAGGATGTGCCCTCGGAGGACGTTCCCGACCTCGATCCGCTGGCTGTGAAGAACGAGCAGGAGCAGAAGATGGTGAACCAGCTGGGCAAAATGATCCGCATCATCGGTGACAGGATGAAGGACGACCAGGAGTTCCAAGAGTGAGTCTTCATCTTCTGAGTGTGCTGGAGTGTTTTCAGGAGAGGTTTCTCAGACTGTTCTTCACCTCCTGCTGCAGCGCGATAGACGGCGTGGCCTGTGGCTCTGGCTCCAAGTCGGACAGATTCATGCAGGTGGCAGACAAAGTGATCGAGCAGGGCATCACCTGGGAGAGGATCGCCGTGCTCTTCTACGTGGCCGGCAAGCTGGCTGTCAAGGTGGGCCGTCTTCTCTTTGCTGCACATCGCAGTCCAGCCGGGAAACGTCTGACATGAAGCAGCTTCAGTGTTTAACGGTCACTAGAGGGCAGCTGTACATCAGTTTGCATTAAATCCCACCGAAGCAGCCGAAAGTCCTCGTTTCTGATTCAGAATAATGTGTAGACTCACTAGTTGTTATTCCAGTATTTGGACCTGTACTAAAGGTTCAGCTGAAGTGTCAGCAGGTGAATCCGCCCACACCTCCACCTTCTTCACCTGGTTTAGTAGAACTTGTACGATGGAAACCTTCCATTCAGACCAGCTGAACACTGGGTGACGCGGTGCACTGAACACGTCTGTCCATGCTGTGGGTCCCATCTGTGAGCTTCTGTGGTGTTATGGAGGTTTTTACTTGGTGGAGATGGTAACTCTGCTGCCTGCTCTGCTTCTACTGAAGCTCTGTGTTCATCCATCAGATGGTGCAGTCTCACCTCCCCCAGACGGTGAAGGAGATCCTGAAGTGGACTGTGGACTTCTTCAGGAAAAAGCTCCTGGGCTGGATCCGGGACCACGGAGGATGGGTGGGTCAGACTTTATTGGCTGTTTCTGCTTCGTTTCAGGGTGTGTTCCTCCAGCGTTCCTCACACTCATGATCCTGTAGCGTCTCTGTGGGCTGCCTGCATTCATTCAGTGTAGTGACTCGTTGGTATTGTTTAGTTTTCTCTGGTTATAGCAGCATGTTGTGGCTTTGAGGATTACTGGGAGTCAGCTTGGGATGGTGACTGACTGGTCTGTGTGTGAGGGAGCAGGCGACCAATCAGCAGCCAGACAGAAGCATGAATAAAAACCGTCACTGATCTGGACGTTAACTTTATTTTAAATGAACCAGATTGATTCATCAGTTCAAGCGTTTTTAGTTTTCTCTTTGGTTATTATTAAAACCCATAGCGTGCTCCCTTTAGGGGCCTCGTCCAGCAGTCAGCCTGGAGACCACAGAGTTCCTCCTCCTGACCCGTTTGTTTGCTCCACCACACAACAGAAGCTTTCTGTAAACAGAACCCGGTCAGACATGAACTCTGCCTTCAGCAGTCTCCACACCAGAATGCAGACATTCTGGCAGTTCTTGGAAAGTCAGGTCCTAAAGTCTCTCATTGATAAAAGTCCCTTTGTGTAGGTAATGATGTGTAGAAGCTAGTGGGACTCCACATGTCACAGATGGATGGCTTGGACTGTGTTCATATGAAGAGCCCACCATTCACACACACATCCACATTCAGCACTGAAGTCCAAGAACCTCTTCTCATTTAACTCTGGCAGGATCTAGAGCTTCAGACGTCCTCCAGAGATGGAAGAAGCTGCTGAATGAAGACGTTCAGCAGCAATTCATGGAGCTGCTGCCATAGAGCTGCTGTGAGTTACTCAGTGTAGGCTGATGACAGATTAAACCTACAACACGCAGGGCAGCGGTTCTGCAGATGGTTCTACTGCTGCAGGGTTCCTTCACATCCGGTCCAGTCTCTAGCAGTAGAGTCAGTACCAGCCCGACCGCTCTGTGTTTCCCGTGGTCACAGCTTTTACTCTGTAGGTTCTTCAGATGCAGGGGGAGCAGCTCCCTGTCTGGCCTTTGTTTCACCAGGTAGGCTCGTCCAGGACCGGTTCTCAGTCACGACCTGGTCCAGAGGCGGCACACAGACGGTGGTTCCTGTGGTTTACACTTACTGGAGGTGCTGAGTTAAAGTGTGTGTGTGTGTGTCCACAGATCAACAGCTTCTCAGAGCTGGCCGTGGCGTCAGTGCAGCGCGTGTCCTCCTTCAGCTCCCACAGCTACGGCCTGATCATCATCTTCATCTCCGGCTTGGCTTTGGGCAGCTTCATCACCTGGAGGTTGACCAGACATCCCTGAGGCTGGCGCACACACA
>NW_007579282.1:76824-84217 GCF_000690725.1 Stegastes partitus
CCGTCTAATGGTGAATATCGGGTCGGACCGGGCAGCACCTGGCTGCTAATGCTAGTCCAGGACAGTGGGTGGGGGGTGCAGCGGGCGAATATTCAAATATCAAAGTTGCTATTGGATCCCACCACAGCGATGGTCGGTCCAGCCCTACACACACACACACACACACACACACACGCACACACACACACGCTCCAGACTGGGTCGCTGTGGTGCTGACCACCAGATGAGTCCAGTGTTTACCAGCAGCTCGCTCTAAATCATTCATACTATCCAGGGCTATCATGTGACGACGACATGTGGAGCAGAGTCAGCATGTTGCCGTTAAACGGTTTCCATAAGAGGAGGGTTCTTGTAAATACCCGGCCGACCCGCTCCAGTGCTCTGCTTCACTACCTTCCATATGTTACCTATGCAATCATGAGATGTTAAGGCAGCGTACAGGCTGTGTCCTGGGCTGCCGTCAGACGGAGGAATCATGGAGAGACGATCCACCACTGGCAGTGTGAGCTGCATGAAGGCCTCTGGTTTCACCGCGGTTAACACGCAGCAGCAGCAGCAGCAGCAGCAGCAGCGCCACTCCGGTCTGGCCAGCTTCATGCATCACCGCAGGGATTCCTTCAGCTGATCGCTTCTCGTTCCTGAATGCTGGTGCGACCCAGTGATCCGGTGTCATCAGGTTACCGGTCTGCAGCTGAGGGAACCCTTAGAGGAACCAAAGCAGGCGATGGATCGCTATGGCGAGACGCCTGCCGTAGAGTTAGCTTAGCTACGATCCAGAAAAATGCTGCATGTGCTCGCTTTGTTTGTTGGTCCGGTTGGTGTGAAGCCACATCAGTCATCAGTCGTTGCTCGTTAATGGCCAGTAACTGAATGCGTTCTGTTCAGTGTTCTGTTTCCTTTGTTGTCTCTACTGGACCACAAACATTTACTGTCACATCTCTGACTGTTAACCTGAGAGATGGACCCTGACTGGACTCGTTAGCATAACGAGGAAGCCCAGCATTACAGTACCAGTACTCAGAATAATCTTATTTTAGTCTATAGAGACTCGTCTTTTCAGGAATCTGGTCGGGGACACGGCAGCTGATCCGGCTGGTTAGAAACCAGAACACAAGCTATCGTATCACATTTAGATGTCATGTGTAGGCAGAGGGAGGGAACAGTTCCTCCTGCCGAGCTCCGTGCATCAGACAGAAACTGTATTTTAATTTAATTCACCTCGTTCCAAATGAACCTCTCCAGTCTTAATGGAGATTCTTTTATCATGAACAAATCAGGGACAGATTAGTGAACCTGCTGCTGCCAGTGAAATCTCAAACGGTGATCTCGTGAACACGTACCGCCATGAAACCAGAGGCTGAACCTGCAGACTGGACACTAGCTGGTAGTTGGCTTTGCCAGGTGTCGTTGGTTTAAACCTGGCAGGTGTTGGAGGATGATCTCCTGATGTAACGTGTTGCACTGTTTACAGTCACAGAGGTCTTTACAGCGTATTTGCACATCATTGTGTTGTGAGCATTATGGACTCGTTCTGAAGGAGACGTAGCTGATGTCTGTAAAGTTTAGGAAGTCGATCAGTGTTGGATCATACAAACCTCAGCGGGATAGAAGCTGTCGGCACCAACTCAGGTTCATAAACATCATCAGGCTGCTTAATGTCTGAGAGCTGTGACAGCAGCTCCTGATGTCCAGGATGCTCCTGATGTCCAGGAGGCTCCTGATGTCCAGCAGCAGCTCCTGGACATGAGGCTGAGTGAAGAGAAGCAGCCGGTTCAGCGACAGGCTTCATTTCCCAACCAGCTCTGACATTTGTGCTTCATCAGCCACATTAGAGACGAGACATGTGGCTTCTATGAGTTTTAAGGTGTTTTGCCTTCATTTAAATCTGAATATTGGCCTATTATCAGTACGTGATTTATGTTTTAATATTCTTAAATGTTTTTTTCATCGGTACCAACACTCAGCGCTCTGGTGACCCTCTGAGGTCCCTGCACTGATCACATCGGTACCAACACTCCACCCTGTTGCTCCTCATCCTCATTTCATCCCAATTAGTCATTTTATACCGTTTGTCAGTTAAAAACAGCTGATTAAAAACCGTTTCCTGTTGTGCCTTAAATGTTGAACATCTTCAGGGAGAAACCCAACAGCTCCAGGACTTTCTGCACTAATGACTGACTGAGTGAACATTTACAGAGAGGAGCTTCTCTGACTTGACCCGGTCCAGCTGTGGGCTTTTGGACCCGATTCAGGACCAAAGTTTACTGTTTACATTTACATCTTGTGCAGAGTGTGAGAGTCGCCGATGTGCTGCTGGTGTGTGTTCTGGGGAATATTTATTAGGAGGTCTTGAGCTTCCAGAACCAGGAGTGGTTGGTACCAGTGGGTTTGATTGGAGCTTTATCACCAGAAAACAAAGTGAAATCTGTAATTGACTGCATGTCAACGCACTGTTTTGTATTGAACTCTGATCATTGTTGACTGTCATACTCTTATAGTTAATATAAGAAAGAATAAAGGCTCTTTTCATATATTGTGTGTGTTTGTGGTTTGTTTTGTCCAGATGTTCTGATATCTTTACTTTGTCAGACTTGGTGGGAGTCTTCCTGCTTTCCTTTGCAGCACCTTCAGCGTTCCTCTGTAGTGTGGTCGACAGGTTTTAGCCCATAATGCCTTCAGATGGAGCTCCTGCATGAGTTCAGTGAGCTCACCTGCTCCTCTGTGGACGCTTCATTCTGCTCCGCTCTCGTCGCCACTCCTGCTTCCTCACTCTGGTTACAGCGCCGTTCCTCGTCTCCTCCTGCCCTCCTCCTCCTGTACATTCACTCTCAGTGTGTCGCTCTGCCTTCCAGACCGTCTCTGATGCAGCCTCCCTCCGTCTCCTCGCTGTCCAGGGATCTCCAACACCGTCTCCACAATCCATCTGCTCCGACACCACCAGCGTCTGGCCTCCAGGGGGCCCCGTCCCACTGTCCTGCCTTCATCTGGGTGTTGATGAAGCCGTATCATTGGACTGTAACCACCATAAGCGTGCTCGTGATGATCTCTCCTTATCCAGATGTGTTAACGCTGCATCACAGCACCAAGCGCTCCATTCTTAGGACGTGAAACCCTGAAACAGCCAAACAGGTGCTAACCACGCAGCTATTCGATAGCAGACTTTGCTGCTGATTGAAAAGCTCCGCTGGCCAGATGCTGTGTGTTGGACTGAGGCGTCAGAGACTCTGAGAGGCTGAACTGGGTCGGCAGCTCCAGAGGAAGCTTCCAGACTAAAGCAGTGTTTGGAAGACGTATGTTTTACAGGCTGGATGTAATGAAGCTAATGTATTGTAAACTGATCAAAAGACATTTGCATTTATGACTAGAATAAATATCCAGGGAAGTTGTGAAAGCCTCCTGAGGGACGGTTTGATGAGTGACCTGAGCAGAGAGCAGCGAGGCTCGTTTGTGTTGGAGTGTTGGGCCTGGTGCAGGAGGACTCGTCAGGGCATCGGGTCTGACCGTCTGTCGGTACCGAGCCCTGAGGAGGCAGAACAGGCGGGTGGTGACGGGTCATGACGTGTCTCAGCTTCATTTTCCTTCTTTCTTTACTCAGAACCGGTATCTGGCAGTTTGGCTCGTGTCGTGGCTTCGATGTAAATGAGACTCTTCAGACAGCATGGTACCGTCCTCCTATCTTCCCCTAATCCTCTGCTTTCCTCTCCCATGTAGAGAGCACTAGATCGTCCTGTTAAACACTCTTTGAACTGAAATAAACTCCAGTCCTCCTCCTCCTCCTCCTCCCTGTCACTTCCCTACATTCCCAGCGCTAAGAATAAGCTCTATCAAGTTCATGTGTGATTTGGCTTAACATAATTATACCCCTACACCGCCGCCGCTCGCTTCTTTATCGTCCTCTCCGTCTCTCTCTCCTGCTCTTCCTCGCTCCCTGGTGTCTCTGGCGGTCCTATAAACGGTAGACAATTAGCAGAGAAGGCTAGTTTTATTAATTAGCCGGTAACAAGGGATGAGCAAAAGAGGGATTGATTGATGGACGGGAGGAGGAGGAGGAGGATGGAGGAGGAGAGGCGAGCTCGCACAAGTGGTTGTTGGCTGTTGATGGAGTCACGCTGATGCTGAATGGACATAATCAGAAGGGAGTAGATGCTTGTTTTGGTCCCTGTAGTGGATTTCTCCATTCATGACACTTATACAGACGTGATCTGTTCAGATGGCATTACGGACAGGTGGGGGTGTTCCAGGACAGTCCAGGCCTCAGCTCACTCAGGCCTCGTTGTTATGGACTCATGTGGTCCAGTCCGTCATGCATTTAAACCAAAGACTTGTCCTTATTTATCTCAGTGAGACACTCTCCCCACTTCCAGAGTTTAAAATGCAGTTTGTAGACTTTTATAAGCCGCTGTGCTAAAGGTCTGGTAATGAACGAGTGGGGAAGACGTGTTGTGGACAGTCCAGGGCAGCGGCGGTGGTCCTCCAGCCGCTCAGTGTCTCTGCAGGTATCTGCTGTGGGCTGCACATGCTAACCCTGAGATATATAACAAATGAGAAACTATTCTTTTAAAAAATGATCATAATATTACATAGTAAGTCACAACACCAGACTGCACTCTTTGTTCTGAAGTGGGTGAAGCTTGTTAGCGAGTATTCAGCCTTTATTGTTGTTGGTTACGTTTTACTGGATGAGGCTGACAGATCTTCTCCCAGCAGCTCCTCTCCACAGACTGTCCACGGAGTCACACCAGGACGTCGGTGAAGCTGCTGTCTGGCTGTTTCCTGTCAGAACCGTCTACCCAGCTTCAGGTCAGTACACAGTTCTGACCCGTTCCCCACAGAGGAGCGCCTTCCCAGCATGATGCTGCCGCCGCCGTGCTTCACTGATGATACTACCCGAGCGAGGAGCTTCATGTCAGTGCTGTTTAACAAACTGTAATGTCCCTTTTATCAGCCCTGGCTGTGTTGTCGGCGTGCAGAAAGTGAAGGATGTGAAGACTTCCTGAAGCAGCTACATGAGTGTGTGACGCTAACAGTCACGTGTGCAGGCTGTGGTTTGTTGTGTGAGATTTCTCTCTTTCTGACTGCGTCTGTCTGTCTGTCCTTGTTCATCCATTATTGATCCCTCAGCAGCGTCTTGTGCTCCTCTTTGCTCATTTATTATGGCTGTGCAGTAGAAAACACTGGTTAGGGCATCCTGTTCTACACGCCGCTCTCAGGTGATGTAACACGGCCTCCGGCGGGCATCTTGGAGATCTGCAGCTCCTCGTCACAAACATCTGGCTGCACCTCCAGTCTCAGCCCAACACGTCTCTGGATGTTGTGAGAAAAGTAAGTTTACTCTGCAGTTTGTCTTTGTTATTAGAAGACGTAAACAGCACAGGGAGCTGCTTCGGTGAGGACGTCTCATTCGGATCAAGTCCTCTTCCTGTCTGAAGGTGTTTCACGTAACACGCTGTTAAACACCATCCATGCATTAGTTAAACCAAAACATGTGTCTTTAGTAGAGTTTAATGAATTCTGAGGACATTTATGAACAAATGTGCATTTACTCAACACAGAACCCACATTGTAGGTTCTGTCCAGTTTCTACCTTGTTGGCCAAGTTACTTATTTTCTGTTTAAATTACTCATTGATAAAGTTACTAATTACTTGATGTTGGTTAGATTACTGGTTTCATTACTCAGCCCAGCTCAGTCCAACGGTGGCAGGTTTTGGAGGCAGTCACGAGGTCCGAGAAGTTCCAGGACTGGTGTCACAAAAGATAGATTTCAAACCCAGACCACCAGTGTTCTCCTTCCCAGTAACCCTCCTGGAGTCCACCACCCTCCTCCAGCCTTCTCTTCAGGCCGCCATGCACTCCTGGAAGGATTCTTCAGGATCCTCTCAGCTCCGTCCTCACAGCCATCTTGATGTCATCCACGTCTTCTAAACGGGTCTCCTTGATGAGCCCTTGAGCTTGGGGAGGAGGAACCAACCCCACGGAGCCAGGTGGGGTGAGTAGGGAGGAGCTGTGGGATGCTCTACGATGTCTTCCTCCATTGCTTTCCTTTGTAGACTGTAATCTGAGGTAGATGTTTATGTGGAGCATCAGAAACACCTCGATGCTCTGCTGGAGCTTCCTTTGGCTCCGTTGCTCTGGTTGCTTCTGTCTTCAGCTCTGACAAACTAAAACAGTTAGTAGTTAGTTAGTAGTTAGGAGTGTCACTGCCAAGGTAGATTTAGAAGAAGAAAGAGATGGAGCTTCATCTGCCACAGGGTTAGTACCCCTAACCCATCCTGAATCTTGAATGTGACGTCCGTTCATGTATAATTAAGAGTCCTGCTCCTGAGCTTTAAGGTTCTGGATTCTGTGCACACATGGACCGACTTTGAGCAGCACACTGATCTGCTGCATCGACCCGCTCCACACATGCACGTTGAGTCCGTCACGCTCGGCGCCCGTGTGCTGCTGCCTGAGCGGTCGCGGGTTTCGGGCTTGGCGTGGACATCCGCAGAGGGTTCGTAGCCGTCGCTGCAGATGTGGCGTGATGTTGAAGCAGACGGAGCTGCTGCACTGCTGCTGTGCTGCTCACACTCCAGCCCTGTGCCGACGCCGTGCCACCAGCAGGGGCTGATAGGAGGCGCATTAGATACGACTGCTGTGAAGTATGGGAGTCACATCCTGCTCTGGCTGCTGGTCCCAGGCTGGACAGCCTCCTCGCCTTGTCCCTCCTCTCCTGTCAGCTGTGGCTCGCCGGTTAAGGTCGAGTCTTAAAGGACAGACTTTTCTCTATTTGTGGTCCCAGATCCTCTGCAGCAGGAACGTCTGTCTGGTTTTCACGGCCTGAGCCGAGACGTCTATCTGGATCAGAGATGGAGTTCACACATCGTAAAATGGTGTCAGACTTAGAAGGGTTTCTATTTGGGGACTTAGAGACGTCCTGTTCTCAGCTTCTAAAAATAAGCTGTCCTTTATTTAGAGTTTTTTCTTTTTTTATTGTGAATGAAGAACTGTCCCAGTCCAGGGTTGGTTAGAGGTGAACAGGTTTCCTCTCCTTCCTCCTCGTTTCCTGTCCTCTCCTCCTTTATATGATTCACTAAAGGAACCATCCTAAACTCTCCTTCTATTGCACTTCTGGAAAAACAAAGAACAGAAAGCAACAGAGCAGCTGGAGGTCAGTGGGGGCACCCGGACCGCTGAAGGTGGAGGGAGGAGGAGGAGGAGGAGGAAGAGGAGGAGGAGGGGAGAAGACTGCAGTGCTTCTCGTCCCTGCAGTTCCAGCGTTCGGCCTGTAGATGTCCCCGTGCACCACACTGCAGCAAAACAGATCCGAGATCAGATGCAGAAACTGCACCGCACAGAGAGGAGGGAGGGCCGGAGAGGTACTCTCTCTGTAGCAACAATGCAGCTCTACGTCC
>NW_007579282.1:85684-98718 GCF_000690725.1 Stegastes partitus
ACACACACACACACACACTCTCACACACACACACACACACACACACACACACACACAGACTGTCTTCCTGGTTGTGGTTCTGTTCAGTCAGCACACTGACCCATTCATCTCTGTCTCTCTCCTCCTGCTGTTTTCTGGCTCATATGTAAATTTGCTGGACTTGCGTTGGAATCAGTGTGAGCAGCGTTAACAAAGCAGGATGGCCAAGATCTACTGAGTTAATTCAATCCTTCAGAATGTAGGAAAATAAAAAGCAAGAGGACGGAAACGCATTCAGAGCACAGGTACGACTGCAGAGCTCCAGGTAATAATGTTATTAATCTACACAGAGCGGCTGGTCATGTGACTGGAAGCATGTGAGTCTATGAAAGCTGCATGTTAGGCTGTTCTAAACAGGACCTTCAGTTCATGCTACGCTAACATAGCGGCTGATTAATTGCAATGCTGGATCACGTTGGTACGAGTTAGTATAATCTTCAAAATACTGGATAGACTGCAATTAAAATGTGTTCAGAGTCCCAGTGCCTTCAGTGGTCTCCTGGCTTCTCTTGTAGCAGCGCCACCATCAGGTCGACATAGTGTGGCTCTGAGAGAACTGTCTCAACAGCTGGTGGGTCAGTTGCCCTAAACCTAACCCTAAACCCTACCCTGACCCTAACTTTAATCTAAGCATAGCCTTAAGCTTAGCCTCGACCAAACCTAAGATAACATAATCCTAATCTAAACCTAAACTTAACTTGATTTTAACTTCAGCCTAACTAGAAACAAAACTAACATAATCTTAAACTAAACCTGAACTTAACCAAATATAATCCTACCTTTAATCTAAGCATAGCTTTAAGCTTAGCCTCGAAAAAAACGTAAGATAACATAATCCTAAACTAAACCTAAACGTAACTTAATCCTAACTTTAGTTTAACAACAACAAACCAATATAATCTCAGACTAAGCCTCACCTCAGGCTTACATGAAGTTTTAGACCAAACTGCAGTGATGAACTCCTTCAGACTGACATGTAGCTGTGTTCAGAGGCCACCTCATGTTGTTCTCAACAGAACCGTGACTGTGTCAACGCACGTATGTAATATCAACACACACACTGACTGCATATTGGTGCAATGTCAGAACAAACACAGGTGTCTCCGGCTCGTCTTTGTGTCGCCCGTCTTCATGTGTGCGCTGCAGGTGTGTACTCGGTGTGCACGCGTCCTCTATGGCTCTCATACTGCAAAGAGCTCCGCAGCGCCTTCGTCAGCATGTTAACTTAATTAACTGAGTGTGTGTGTGTTTACATGTGCTAATGCATTGTCCGTCTCTGTTAGGATTTGTGCATACGTCTGTGTTTGTGGAAGTGGGTGTGTGCGTTCGTGACGGGCATACGTTAAAACCGAGTGTGTGTGTGTGTGTGTTACTGTGTGTGTGTGTGTGTGTTACTGTGTGTGTGTGTGTGTGTGTGTGTGGGCTCACGTATGTGACTGAGAACAAACAGCCACGACTGACCATCAGTCATTTCCAGTTAGGGAGAAGAAAACGAGGTGTAAGAGGAGGAGCAGGACGCTAGAGGACAGTCAGATTGCATAATGCCATCCTGGATTGCATGTCAAAGAGGCTAAAGATGGGAGCAGCTCTGTAACACCATTTGTGCATTTTAGTCGTTTCAAAAGATTAGAGCAGAGAGTAGAAACACATTTGACCAAAGCACAATGAGACAAGACACCAGGGATGTTGATGTCCTGTCAGTAAAAGTATCGTCTGACCTTTGAATGATGACGTCCTCTGTTTTCAGTGGGTTGAGATGTTGAGCTTCAAAGTTTTCACAGCTTGGATGGCGACTGCCAGCGTCCGACGTGTTCACTGCTGTTTGTCTGCTGGAATATAAAAGTTAGAAGCCAAGTGACCCAAAACCACTGAAGAGCTCAGGGGAATGAACTGTTAGCTTCGGCTAGCTTTAGCTCCGTGTGAACTATTTTTAAAGAGAAATGATTTGTTGCTCATCATTTACAAGCCTTTATGCTTGTAAAGCATCTGCCCTCCGTTATTTCCAGGTAGCTGTCGTGTAGCTACCTGAACCAAGCTAACAAGCTAATGTTAGCGTGCTAATATCTAACCTGCTAAAGACAAGCGTAAAAGAGGAACTTTAAAATAAGACGGAATATTTGACCTCAATCAGTGTAAAGATTTTAGATTTTGTGACACTCCTTAAATTAAACAACAAATGCTAACTGCATTTGACTAAACAAGTAAAAAATATGAGTTAGCTTAGCATAGTCAAATCGTTACCACTAAAACCTCCTGGGAACCCACATCGTAAACCCCACTACAAAACTTTAATTTGGGGATTTGTTTATGCTAGCTTGTGGCGCTACAGTGACTTCCTGTTTACCTTTTTGACTGTTCTTCATTTAATAATGCTACATCAAAGAGTTCTGAGCCTGCGCCCATAGAAAACTAAAACTAGCTGATTTAAATCTCCTCGTGCGGTGAAACACGGCTCCAGTGCTCCTGCCACACTTCCTGGAAGTAGTTTTGTAAATTTATTCATATTTTTAATTCTGAAATTTAAAGCAAACTTTTGAAATGCCACCAAAAACTAAACAAAACAAAACATCTATTTTGTTTCCATCTAAAGTGGACGGCACAGTTTCATGAGAAAAGGTTTCCATCTCCGGCTGCATGTGTTCACTCTGTTTGGAAAAGCTGAAAACCACCTCAAGCACGCATCATTTATATTCAGACATTCTTTTAAAATCCAGCGTGTGCATACAGATATGCTGTAGAAACATGACAGCAGAGAGGCTGCTTCACATAAAAGGCCACAAAAGACCTTGTTGACAGCATTCATTTCATCATTAGTTTATAAAGCACCAGCCAGGACAGGTTCAGTCATTGTTTCTCCCCCAGCGTCTGGTGGTGTCAGCGCTGTCCGCGGTGCTGAACCCGGACGCTGTGGTTCTGTGCTGAGGCTCTGTCCCGGACAGCCAGGACCCTGGACAGCACCAACACTGGAGCTGCACCGCGTCCCAAACAGGAGACACGTCCAGAGCAGAGTGTCAGAGAACAACAGCCACTTTCTCCGTTTGTTTGCTCATTGCTTTTATGAGGTGCGCCTGCCTGACGCTGCAGCAGGGGAAGGTGAGGAATGGACTCTTCAGCGCGCTCCTCCGGATCCGTTCTAACCAGGAGGAAGTTACAGGATGTGCGCTGTCATTGGGCAGGACAAAAACTTTCCGGTCCACTGGAGAGCTGAAGGGGAGATACTGCACAGAGTGAATCTGAGTCAAAAATCAGTCTCCAGCCGGGATAGACTTCAGCTCCCCGAGGAGGCCATTACTTACCATGACCTTTACAAATAAACATCCATAAAACTGCTTTGAAATCGTACTAAAAACATACGTTGGAATGTCTGCAAGTCGTCATGTTTCATCACTGACAGCAAAAGTCAGAGATTCACTGCAAAAACAGCTGCTGTGGTTTTAATGTAAAATGTAAGCAAAGATAGACAAAAAGAAAACAAGAGCTTAAATGAGAACAGCAGTAATAAACANACTGCAAAAACAGCTGCTGTGGTTTTAATGTAAAATGTAAGCAAAGATAGACAAAAAGAAAACAAGAGCTTAAATGAGAACAGCAGTAATAAACAAGGAGGACTAGAGAGGGAGGCCACCGAGACCCCTGTGACTCCTCTGAGGCGGCAGCGTCATGATGAAGCACGGCGGTGGCAGCATCATGATGTGGGGATCTTCTCAGCAGCAGCCTTGTAGATGTGGAGGGTAATATAAATCCAGCGAGGTGTTGGGATGTCCTGAAGGACAATCTGATGCAGTGTGCAGGAGAACTGAGACTCGGCAGGTTTGTTTTTAAAGCTGCACAGAAAAGGGTTTAAAGCCGACAAGGCGAAAAGCATCTGCTAAATACTAACTTAAAAGAGATAAAGATTTATGTAGCACTTGTTTATTGTGGATTATATCTGGGGTAACCAACGTTATTTTGTGGAGAACAGTCTCCACTCGGATAGTAAAGAGTCTTTGTTTCGTTGTAGGTAGATCCATGTTGGAAAAGGCCAAATTAAATTGGCCATGATTCAGTGTTAAAGCATTAAAAGAGGAAGACGTCCACAGGGGGCGAACACTTTGATGTGGACGATGGTCCATGGTGGAGTCAGGACCAGGTCTAAGTATAGACGACCCTGCTGTCCTCCCAGTGTGACCCTCAGCCGCCCGTTCTTTCTCTGTTTAGGCTTTTTACAACACAGGACACAACAGAACAGGATCATCTGTTTGCGCTTCCTTCCGGATGATATGCATGTTGTGAAAGCAGCATGAGAGCAGCGTGCGTCTGTCCCGTCTACCGTTTATCATTCTATGATTCTAAGACGGCCGCCGTCCTGTCAGCAGCAACGTGCTGACGAGCCTTCTTTTACTTCCTCCACAAAGTGTTTGTGTTTTTCTTACACTTAGACTCTTTGGGTCGGTACCGGACGACCAGGAGGGAGTCTGATTGGTCCCAGGTTCCGTTCCGCAGCACGACAACAGCCAGAGTCACAAACAACTATCTTCAGCTGCTAACAGAACAAGGAGTCCTGCAACAGATGGTGAGTCCCCCGCTGAGCCCTGGCCAGCTCTCCAAGATGCTTGGACAACCTGCCTAACAAGCACCTTTCAGCCACCGTGGAGCCAATAACGTGGACACCGAGTTAAAAATGCCCTTCTGATGCCTGTAAGTGGGCTCAGAGTGATGAAGGACTGCTGCAGAGGATTCACATGTGAGTGGGTCATTCAGCATGTGAGGGGAAAACCAAAGGTGTGCACATGGCTGAGCCGCCGTCCACTGATGCAAACTGTGGAACACACGCAGCATTTATCATCCTTCATGCATTGATTTTATAGTGACTGCATTATTTCTTTATTCTTCATATTCAGCCTTCAGCTTTGTTCTCCATCTCTTTATACCTCCGTCTGCCGTTTGTGCAGAAGTCCTCCTTAGTGCAGTGAGACGGAGAAAGCAAGAGGGAGAGTTTTTATTCAAAGAGAACAGCAGTGCCAGCAAAGTGGCTGATTGAATGACCAAGTCTAGAGGGCAGAAGAGGGGGAAAGGGAGGACAGGAGGAGAGAAACGCTGCTGCTGCTGCTGCTGCTGCTGCTGCTGCAGGGAGAACGGAGGGAGTTCAGCTGATCTTCACATGTGATCGCACGTTCTCAGTGACCGGCATGATGAGGAAGAGGAGGGGTGAGGATGGTGTCCATATGCAGAGGGGATGAGGGGTGACGACACGGGGAGGAGGGAGATAGATGAGGAGGAGGAGGAGGAGGAAAGGAGGTAGAGATATGAAGGGAGACTGCTTTCACTGCAGCAAAAAACCCATTGACCGTAGAGAGGGGGACGAGCAGCCTGTTTGCCTTCAGTACCGGTACCACAGCGTTCTGCTGAAGCTCCGTCTCATGGTGCTGAATGGTCCATGTCACAGTGATGCGCAGTCATTCAGGAACGGACTCACTATTGAACTGGAAATTACACTTTTTATGAATGAAATGAGCATTTTTCTTACAGAAATCTACACTCAGCGTCTCACAAGTTAAACATGATGCACAACGTTCTGCAAACGTTTTAAACAAATGACTGAAAATAAGAGAAACTGGTTCATTCATCCGTTTTTATGCAGCTTATCCACGTCTAGAAGCCGTATTCTGATATCAGGGAGGGAATAAATGTTAATTTGATTTAAAAATGTTTATCCATAATTTATGCTCTCAGTGATTCTAGCCATTAGCATCCACGCCGGTTTGAAATGATGTCTTTCATACTTTGGTCACAAATTTCTGTTGTTCCTCTGAAAGACTTTAAGGCTTGTAGTGTGTGAGGACACAGAAATACTTTATTGGAAATACATCCCAGTTGAACAGTCCTTGAGTAAATGCCCTTAGTTCACTCTGCCCGCTGTCAGGGAATGTAAATAAATGTACACATATATTTATACACAGTACATCCCTGAATGCTGCATCCAACACCTGACGCTGCATTTTCAGGTTCTGTAGAGATGAAGGAGGCTGAAGGTCACTGAGCGAAGCATGTGTCCTTCTAAATATTCACTAGATGATGAAAGCACAACTAAAAAACATGACCTGTTCAGAGACAGACGGCGGCGACGCGTCTACGTTCTGGTCAGAAACAGACCCAGGTTCAGCCCACATCCATGGAATATACCTACATATAGATATACCTACATATAGATATACCTATAGATAGATGGATGGATGGATGGATAGATGGATGGATAGATTTACATCCACCGTATAAAAAGACATCAAACCTTTACTCTCACCGTGTGACATTAAATCAGACTCAAGGTTTCCTGTTTCAGCTCAGTCAGGATCACCAACATTATTTATATTTGCTAAACACCAGAATAATGAGAATGTTTTAGAGATGTTTTTATGACTTTCTTCAGAGTCAGAAGTTTCCATCCATCTCCTCAGTATCTGCTAGCGTTGCCCTTAAACTCTATGACTTGGGTCAAACGTTCTGGGTTTCCTTCCACAAGCTTCTCACCACAGTCTGATGAGTTCTGGTCCATTCCTCCTGACAGAACTGGTGGAACTGGGTCAGGTTTGTTGGTCTCCTTGCTCCACTCATGTTCTCCAGGATGGAGATCAGGGCTTTGTGATGGCCACTCCACAACACTGACTCTGTTGTCCTGAAGCCTCTCTGTAGCTAATCTGGCGCTATGCTGAGGGTCATTGTCCATCTGAAGACCCATTAGTGTCCAAGCTGTAACTTCCTGCTGATGTCTGGAGATGTTGCTTCAATATCTCCACATCATGTTCTTTCCTCATGATGCCATCTATTGTGTGAAGGTCACCAGTCCCTCCACAGCATGATGCTGCCACCCCCGTGCTGCACAGCTGGGATGGTGTTCTCAGGCTTCAAGCTTCCTCCTTTTTCCTCCAGATGTACCGATGGTCATTAAGGCCAAACAGTTCAGGTTTAGTTCCATCAGACCTCAGGACATGTCTCCACTCATGAAGCTCTTTGTCCCTGTGTGCATCTACAGACTGTAATCTGTCTTTTCTATGGTTCTTCTGGAGTGATGTCTTCTTCCTCTCTGAGCAGCCTTCCAGCCCATGTCGGTACAGGACTGGTTCCACTGTGGATAATGACTCTCTGACCAGCTTCAGCAGCATCTTCACAAGGTCTTCAGCTTCTGTTCTGGGGTTGATTCGCACATTTCAACCAGAACACTTCATCTCTGGACACAGAACCATCTCCTTCCTGAGCCTATGATGGCTGGACGTTCCCATGGTGGTTCTACTGATAGAACTGTCTGAACAGATGAACGTGGAACCTTCAGACATCTGGACCAGACTGGTGGAGGTCCACAGTTCTCCTCCTGATGTCTTGGCTGGTTCCTTTAGATGTTCCATGTTGTCACAAAGGCAGCAGTGTGTTTGAGGTGAGCCTCCAGGTAACTCACATGTTGTCAGTTAGCCTATCAGAAGCTTCCAAAGCCATGACATCATCATCTGGGCTTTCCCAGATTGTCTGAAGGCATCTTAGTGGATGGAGACTCTGAAGAAAGTCATAAACATTCTCTCTCTCATTATCCTGGTGTTTAGCAAATATAAATAATGTTGGTGATCCTGACTGAGCTGAAACAGGAAACGCTGAGTCTGGTTTAATGTCAGACGGTGAGAAGAAAAGGTTTGATGTCTTTTCATACGATGGATGTAAACGTCTGGTTTCAGCTGTATGTACGGATGAAGGTGCATTCTACAAACTCAGAGAGAATCAGAACCAGACCTTCCATCTGTTTCCAGCCTTTTATCACCACCTGACTCCTGCATGTTTGCACCTGTTAACCCGATTAAAGCCCGCCGAGACCTCCAGCTCCATACCGAGTAAAGACGCTGCGTCTCTCACTACGTCACACACCGACACAGCCTCGACGGACGGGCCGCTGTGGTCCGAGCAGACCTCTGACCCACACCAGGCCCGGGTTTGAGAGCAGGGCGGCTCAGGGTGTCCCACTAGCTGTAGTTTAACGTGAGTGTGTTCCAGTGACGTGGGTTTGGGCGAAGCCCGGTGCTGCAGACTGTTCTCAGCAGACCAACGCAGCACATTAGCTCTGCACTGGGAGGGAGGGAGGGAGGACCAGCAAGGGGAGATGATCAGGAGAGAGAAATGGAGAGAATACTCAGCGTGAGAGGGAAAGAGAGGCAGAAAATGGGAGAGCACTAATGATCTGATGGTCTGCAGTCTTTTCGGCCCTTTTTGTGGAGCTCAGCAAATAGCGGTTGTGCCGGTGGCCTCCCTCTCCTGCTGGGCGGTGGAGGGACGGAGCTGGAGAGGAGAGAGAGAGGCAGAATGGGCGGTGGGCGTGAAACACTCTATCATATCCCTCCTGCTCTGCTCTAATTGAGCCAAGTGTTTTAGTAGATTGAAAGACGGTGTGGAGGAAGGGAGCGATGCAGGGCGGCGACGGAGAGGACGGAGGAGAGCTTCAGCCGGTCGACGCTGGTTTCCCACTAACCAGACCTTAATCACACTGTTCTCACGTCCTCGTCTCTCTTGTTTGCTTAACTACGTTTATGTTTTTTATTACCTACAGCATTAGAAAGCTGCTGAGCCATGCTGTAGGCACATCAATAATTTAACCATTTGACAGAATAAACAGCTTTAATGTTAATATTTCAGGTGCAGCGTACTTATGGGGTCCTGCTGCTCGTGTCCCAACAGCATCTTAAGGCTGACATGATCATAAAATCCATCTTGCAAACCCCCTTAAGCCTAAAAGCACTGCAGCTTAAGACACTCAGGCCCGAGCGTGGACCAGCCAGCGCCTCCTTCCCCTGATGACTCTCACAGAGGAGCCTTAGGAAGGATGCTTAAGTCAGTTCAGTTAATGTAAAAATGCCCCCAGAAACAGAGGTTTTCTAGCTTTTTTAAAATGAAAAGTCAAACACCTGCGTCGGGACACAGCCGACAGGCCGCTTGATGAGAAGTTGTGACGACACAAGTTGCTTCAGCGCTTTGGCTGGACTACAGACACACGTTTTAATTGGCTGGAACCCTGAATCCCCCGGTACTGAAAACAACAAAAAAACAGCCAGCAGAGAGAGAATCAAAGAGAAAAAATTATCAAAGGAAAGGAACGTGAGGGAAGTAGCTGCAGTCAGACGGTGATGGTGGTTATCCTCGACCTCCACCGGCGGCTGTACGGCGGTGACGAGGCTCCCTGAGGGGAACGGTCGCCTCGTTCTTTTTTTTGGAAGAACAAAGCTGTCCACAAGCTGCAGAATTTTTCCAATGAAAAATGAGTGGCCGTCCGAGCCGACCCGGCTGACATTTTCAGCTGACTTAATGATCTGAGTGCAGGACTTGATGCACAAATCAGAAAACTGTAGTTCTGGTCGTTCTCCTGCTTATCAGGGGAAGATGAATGGGTCCAGTGGGGGACTTGTTATCAGGGATCATCTCGGGGAATGCAAATGCAGCTTGGTGAGCGTCTCGCTGAGGACCGTCTGCTGCAGCTCACAGCCTGATTGCAGAGATGAAGCTGAAGGAATGTGAATTATATCAGAGGCCTGATGCTGCAGCTGGTGAGGCTCAGAGGGAGACACTGGCTGGATTCTGAATACTGGTGCAGGTGAAGACGGAGAACTGGGTGACGTAGCATTGAAAACAGATACTTTCAGATGGTGCTCCTGAAGACGTCTTAGAGATGGTCTGCTCCTGGTCCTCAGCTCCACCTCGGCTCACTGATGACATCCTCAGGAGGCTACAGGGTCACACGATGCACTGTGTCTCCGTGGCCTCTTTAAAACAAACACATCATGTTCATCAGACACCACAATAAGCAGGAAACCCGCATTCGTCTGCCAGAACCCTCTATTGTTAAACCGGGCTTTCTGTTGACTCATCCACACGACTGTGATGCCCCGAGCATCGTCTGGCAGGCGGCCAGCAGATGCTGAGCATGAACTACGCTCGCTGCTGCTCAGGGAAAGCACGTCTTCAAAGTTTAAGAGAAGAACACGCCGGAGTGAGCATCACAGGGAGGTGCACCGGATCTGGACCATGTCGGCCCGGTAAATGGCCCGTTACCACCGTACTGATCATGATCGGTGAATAATGTCGTTTGTGTGAATAAATGCGTCTAAAAGCTCCACCAGAGACTCCATGGAGCTGCAGTAACGTGGTGACACAGCAACAGGATGTACTTCAACCCGGACCAGGACCCTCTTCTAAACCCATTCAGGTAGTTTTGGCGCCTGAACTGCGTGAAAGACAAAACGAGACTTAAGAAACAAACTGGTTCCTCTGTGTCAGTGCTGAAGTGCAGCGACACCAGTCAGTAGGTGGTAGCAGCTTCTGAGCCCTGATGGTACCACTGGATGGGTCAGTAGGCTGTCAGACTCTGGTCACCGATGGAACTGCAGGTCACAGGACCAGAAGGTCTGCTAGAAAGGTCAACAAACGGGTCCAGATGTTGTATATTGGTGCGGACAGCGGTTCCTCTCTGCAGCCACAACAACAATCACCTTCACAGTCTGACTCCCAGTAAACACAGGACTGAGCCGTTCTGCTAACTGGGTTTTGGGTCTCCATCTGATCATCAGTTCAGTCATTCCAGTGTATTCGTCTGAAGCTTTTCTGTTTGTGCTGGAGATGTTGGACCAAACAAGACAACCAGTACATTAAAGGACTTCCTCATTTGTGGCAACAGCTTTTAATTATCATGTGGAGAGCTGCTTGTTTGTTCTGACCCGTTTTCATCTTTACTTCCAGTTGATTTTGAGGAGCTGGAGCAGGATGTTTATCAAAGCCCCACATTCATGACTCGTAGTTCCAGAGCTTGGACGCTCTCAGCCCTGGAGAAATGTAGATTTGTGAAGTCTGGTCTCAACAGCTGCTCCTCTTTGCAGCAGAAGCTTCTCATTGGTCAGCAGTGAGCGCAGAAACACCACCAGGTCTGTTGTCTCTCTGCCTCCATCCCCACAGTCCAGTCTTCCATTTGGTTCAGCTCCAACATGGCCCAAAAAAATCAAACTGAAACGGCTCGCCACCGTCCTCATATCAGCCCACCCTCGGATTAGCTGGTGGGTTTCCAGAGAGTCCGACTCATGCATGTAAACAAACTGATGTGTAAGGATGAGAATACATTAGGTCAGCCAGAGGGAGATCCCTGATTGGGTCAGCAGAAAGCTGCGCTAGTCGCCCTAATGTACCGTTTAGTGTGACTCATTTCCTTCAATCTCCACAACGGAGGTAGAAAGTGCAAAGTAAGCATGACTGACCGACTCCAGTGCAGCCGGTCGGCCGACGTCACATCTCGTTCATCTCTGTGTGATGCAGTCGGTGTTTTATCATGACAGCGCCGCCGAGCACGGATCCACGGGTTCCCCACTTTGGTGCAGAAGAACCGGACGTGTGGATCAGCTGACTGTAAGCCCAGCGAGCTGCACCGAGGCACTGCATGGATGGAGACGGATCTGTACAACCAGGTTGTGGTGGACATTCTGACACCAGAACCTGGTAGAGCAGCACATGCATGGACCTGGTTTGGTCATGTGCTGCCTTTACGTCTCTCTGCTCCTCATGTCAGTGCTTCTGAGGTCTTCAGTCCACAGATGCAGGAAGCAGCAGAAGGAGAATCTGCTGAGTTCTGAGCTCAACATCATCAAATGATCCAATCACATGAATTCAATCAATCAATCAGACAGCCGCTCATTCAGAGGCAAACCTATTGATTCATAAAATCCGCATCCCACACACTCTCTCTGTCACACACACACACACACACACACACACACACACTCTCTCTCTCTCTCTCTCCTGCAGACTCCCTCTCTTCCTCCTCTCCTCTCCACGGCAGACTCCTCCTCCCCCTCCTCCTCTCTCCTCCTCTCAGTTGGCTCACTGACTCCTTGCCGGGACGGTATAACAGAAGCCTACAGAGCGGGGATCGGCGGTGGATGGGGACGGCCAGTAGCCGCAGCAGCAGCAGCAGCAGTCGGGCGCACCGACCGAAGCATGCTCCAGCGCAGCCATGACTTGCTCGGCGTCAGATAGCGAGAAGATCGTGATCAACTGCGGCGGGATCCGACACGAGACCTACCGGAGCACCCTGAAGACGCTGCCGGGGACGCGCTTGTCTTGGCTGACCGAGCCCGACGCCTACAGCAACTTCGACTACGACCCCAAGTCCGACGAGTTCTTCTTCGATCGCCACCCCGCCACCTTCGCCTTCATCCTCAACTACTACCGCACCGGCAAGCTCCACTGTCCCAACGATGTCTGCGGGCCGCTCTTCGAGGAGGAGCTCGCCTTCTGGGGCATCGACGAGACGGACGTGGAGGCGTGCTGTTGGATGAACTACCGGCAGCACCGCGACGCCGAGGAAGCCCTGGACAGCTTTGAGACCCCCGAGCCGGACGCTCCCGAGGATGACCCGGCGCTCACCGGCGGGGCGGACGGCGACCTGAAGCGGCTGTGCATGCAGGAGGACGGCCGCAGGACGACGTGGTGGGATGTGTGGCAGCCCAAGATGTGGGCTCTGTTCGAGGACCCCTACTCCTCCAAATACGCCCGGGTGAGTGGCCCCACAAGTTTACTCTGCGGTCTGCAGCCTTTCTTTCGTTTGTCTTTCTCTCTCTGTGCGCACAATGCAACACATCATGTTTGGCACCGTGGTGGACACTGCGCATTGTTGCGCGTAAAGTTACTCCTTCAACTGTTGGAGGGATGGATGGAGGGATGCTAAGTTCACTGCGGAATTTTTCAAAAAGTACATAGATAGATAGATAGATAGATAGATAGATAGATAGATAGATAGATAGATAGATAGAGGAATAGGGATGCGCCCCTTTCCTTCCTTCCTCATTTCCATACGTTTCATTTTCGTCCCGTTCGTTCCCTTTAATCTCCCCCTGATGCTGTGTGAGGATTTTGCGACTGCTGATGCGTCTGTGCGCATAATTTCATCCTTATCGTCCTCTCTCTCTCTCTCTCTCTCTCTCTCTCTCTCTCTCTCTCTCTCT
>NW_007579282.1:98760-103429 GCF_000690725.1 Stegastes partitus
ACTGAGCGGTTTTAACGTAATTTGATTACCCTAATTCAGGTTCCACTTCTCTCCACTATCAGTCTATATTTTTGGCGTAATGGTTCCACAGTGAATTAATCAACTTGGAGTCAGTGGCCCTGCATCAATTCCTCTGCTTTCTTTTCTTATCTAATGAAACTGTGATAAAATCCTGTGAGCAGCAGCTGCAGCTTCACGCTGATGCAGTTTGCAGCAGAGTCCGTGTGCCGGCACGTGATGGCAAATGCATATTAGTACATGTAGGGGTTAGTGATGATGGAGGAGAGCCCGTGTCACTATGAAAGCACCGCTCCTCCTGCAGCATCCATCAGACCCGGTTGGTAATCATGTGTGTGTGTGTGTGTGTGTGTGTGTGTGTGCGCACAGTTCCATATTAGACTGCAGCAAAAACATCAATGAACCCAAATGTCATTGTGTGTCTTGTGTCTGAGGTGCTGCTGCTGTGAATGTGCTCTGCAGTGATCTGCTGCACAGAATCGTTTAAAGGAAGTGTGCAGGTGTTGCATCGTGCAGCCCAGTTGCCCTGGGAACTACACTTTCTTGTTACTAGATCATCTTTTGCTGATCGCAGACACCAGTGCAAGCGTCCAGCGCTTTGGAAGGTTGAGAGTCAGGATGAGAAGCTCAGTTCGTTGTGATGCAGGAGTTTGTGTCTCCTGGCAACTGTTTACAGGGTCCGTACGCCCTGGCTCCTCCTGGAGGCCTGGCAGCTAGTGTGGGACCACTCTGGGGGTCAGGAGGGGTCCGAGGGCATCAGGGGACCGAGGCAATGGTGCAAAGCTGAAGCTGGCTCCAGTTGGATTCCTTCGTTTAGCTGATGATCACTTAGTGTTCAGTTCTGACTCCCATGTGGATGCTGGTGTTGGCCGACCCGGCTCAGACCTCAGACCCCCTCTGGAACAGATCGGAGGGGTTCTGTTGGCTGACCGGCTCAGACCTCAGACCCCCTCTGGAACAGATCGGAGGGGTTCTGTTGGCTGACCCGGCTCAGACCTCAGACCCCCTCTGGAGCAGATGGGGGCAGCCAGAGAGCTGCTTGTTGTAGCTGCTGAGGAACCAGTTTGACGGTGTCAGGTGAGTGTTTGGTCGTGTTGGTGGAGACCTCCAGGTCCAGCTGTTGCTTTGGAGCAGCTCGAGCAGTTTTTGCACACAACATGTATTTGGTAGAGAGAAAAAATCCCAGAGCCGTCCCACAGGAGTATTTGGGGTTGTGTGTTCTGTGCCGTGACATTTCCTCTTTAGAACCTCCAGCCCTGATTGTTCCTCAGCAGACGTCTTAAAGAAACGACACCAGAAGTAATTATGAACAGCAAACACATCTTCAGCCGACTGTTTCCTTTGAACATGAAGTTGAGACGATGTTAACGGTGACCTCTGACGTCGGCCTTGGGGGCCTGTGTCCTCTTTAAATGACTGTTCAGCTGTTTGATGGTTATGGTCAGACGCTTGGTTCAGGTTAACCCCTTCTGCTCCGGAGGTCTCTGCACTGGGACGGGACTGCACATGTTAAGATGAAACCTTCCACTGCTGTCAGAAGGTTGTGCCACATGCACTGAAAGTATGGCTAGATGACAGAGGACTGGATGTAGCTTCGTCAGATCTGATCGAGTTGCAGCTCAGACGTTTTAGAGCATCAGCGTCTGCAGACAAACAGTGTTTCTCATCCATTAAGCCTGAAGTTAAACATGCTGGCATCTGGTTGTCGGGCTGCTCCTTCACCAGTGTTCTTGTTGGCTGAACCCCAGATGGGAGTTCTTGATGTGGGCGTTTTGTCTGCCCTCCATCCACCCCAACCACCTCCAGCTGAATTCCTAAATGCAGTGCTTCATTCATTTAAAACAGACCCGATCAGATCCGTAAAGCTTTGGTGCTCACGGTGTTTTACAGAATAATCGTCACTGAGTTTATGAGCAGCGGGAACTGATCTCAGATCGTCTGTTTGCTTTGCAGCACACGGGCGGAACAAAGAGCTTTCACTTCTTCATTTGTTTAAATATCCTCCTGCTTGTATTCTAGCTGCTTGGTTTGTGTTGGTGCAGAACTGGGTTTGAGCTCCTGCTTGTGTGTTGATGGTATATTAATATCATCAACAACACTTTGTGGCTCAAAGAAAGAATACAGTCAGTTCTTGGCAATCAAAAGGAAGGAAATGGAGAATTTCAAGGGTTGTTAGAGTTCAGTTTACTGCTGATATTTCCAGTCGGTGAGTCAGTCTCCCTCTGCTTTGCCACCTTTCTGCTCTACTCATGTTTTCTGTAATTATCCTCTTTGTGTTTCCCCTCCTCTCCTTCCTATCATCTCTACCTGGGAGCTCGTCCTCCCCTCACCGTTTCCATCCCGTCCTCTCACCCATCTCCCTCTGCCTTCCTCTGCCTAATTGTCTCTAAAAAATCCATGGCCATTTGCAGAGACAGAGGCGGTGCTGACCCGATCATTGTGTGTTGAGCTGTGTTTTCTGTGGACTCGGCTATAAGCCCAGAGACAGCGTATTGACTCAGTGACTCCGGATGGAGCACAAGCACATCCAACCAGCTGTGTGCTGTAGGCAGCACATGAGCATGGCTGTAGGTCCAAGACATCAACATAACAGATAGAAACTAACGCGTCCACAGTCATCCTGGTGAGAAGTTAGATTTAAGAAAGTGCAACCTCAGCATTTTATCGACTCTTGGTCAACAAAGTCTGAATGATGTGAAGCCTTTGAGAAGTGACCAGTGGTTCACCACCAGCGTACGCTCTGGGATGGCACAGCTCTGGGATGGCACAGCTCTGGCATTAACTGACCTAAACCACTAGAAGGAGGCAACACTCGGGGTGGATCACCACAAACAGTCCAGAGCAAATGCTCCTGAAGCCTTTGGCTCCACCACCCGATCGGGAGTTCAGTACCTTTGTTGCCTTGACCACAGATGGACGTCTGGATGTGGACCCTGGCCCACCTTCCACCCCAACCACCTCCGGTCCGATCCAGGAGAACGCAGCGCTTTATTCATTCATTAAACAAAGAGAAAACATCTGCACATCAGCCAGCGGTTACACGTCACAGCACAGCAGCTGGTGGCAAACACTCACGTCTATAGACTGTATGTGTCATGTAGTGGAAACGGTCCAAACCTGGCGGTACTGGATGGTTCAGACTGAGGTGGGCCAGCAGATTTAGAATTATTTGGTTGATTTTGGCTTCAGACTGTGTCTCACTCTCAGCACTGATGTGCTTCTGGGTAAAAACCTCTTTAATCAATCAAGTTTTTCTCATGAAGAACCTGTTTCATGGAGCACTTTGATTGTCTTGGAGAAAAAGTGAAAGCCAGAAGCACAGCTGGCCACCAGATGTTCAGCTCTGCTGGCTGAATCACTTCAGTGTGTCTCATCATGTACGGCTGGGGTCAGAAAGGTTTCCACTGGGCCAACAGGGTTCCTCAGAGAACCTCTGCTTTACTGTAAAGAACAGATCTTCAGTGTTTTGGATGAAGCAGCTGCAGCTCGTCCCACCAGATGTTCTCTGACCAACAACAAAAAGGCTTCATGCAGCTTTTTTGTGCATCAGTCTAAATGTAAACGGAGCCAAACCAGCGACGGACGAACCCGACGTGGGCCGACGGTAAGAACAAGACAAATGGATGTCCCGGTCGGATGGGGGGGCGTCAGCACCAGGGTGACAGCTGAGGTGACTTTGAAAGTGTTGCAGTCAATAGTTTTGGTGCCAACGCGGTGACATGCAGGCTGGGTTTGGAGGCTGGAGGCTGGACGGTCACCGCGGCAGCAGCTCAGGGGGGCTGAGGTCAGCCGCTCAGCCCGGTTCTGAGCTGATCAGCTCGCCTGGGGACCGACCAGGACGAAGCCTGATCCGGTCTGGAGTGGGGTCCTGGGTGTCGGTTGCAGAGGTAGCAGAGGTTTGCCTCCACAGCCTGCTCTCTCCTCCCCCTGCCTGCCTCCCTTCATCAGCACTGACAGCTCTGCTGCTTTATTACCACGATTTCAGAGCTGAGTGCTGGATTGCTTATTATCGCTATTCAGTCCCCCGTCCTCCTCTCTCCTCTCTCCTCCGACTCCATGTGCTCCCCCCGCCTCCCCCAGCGCTCTGCTGTGCTATAGCGTAATACTGCAGTCCCCGTAGTAGCTGACTGCGCTGGAGTCTGCTGCAGAGAGGAGGAGAGGGAGGGAGGGCGCTCAGGACGGGATGGACGAGGCTCTGAACTCGCAGTAGGAAGCAGAGAAAGAAGGAAAAGATGGGCTCACTTTCTGCACCACCTCGTGTTGCCCCTGTTGCCCCCTTCTTTCCTTTTTTTGCTCCGTTTGCGTCCTGCTGAGCTCGGCAGGCTGGATGCTCGTATCCGCGCATCGATCCGGTCGTACGTCTCAGCTCGACTCATTCAGGCAGACGTCTCCGCTGAATGGTGTCCTTTTGTAAGCAAAGCCTTCCCACACACACACACACGCACACACGCACACACACACGCACGCACACACACACACACACACACACACACACACACACAGAGCCCTCCTTTTCTCTCAGACTCCCGCTTTCCTTCCTCCACACAGCAGTGATGCGATTCCCCTCAGAGGAGGACCAGATACGACACAGTGGAGAGAACACACACACACACACACACACACACACACACACACACACACACACACACAC
>NW_007579282.1:104026-111106 GCF_000690725.1 Stegastes partitus
ACACTGACCTGAGTCCGTGTCTCAGGTTCAGACCGACTGCTGGACCAGAGAACTTTTCTGCAAAGCTCAGAGTCAAACGTTTGGGCACCAGAGGAGCACAAACAGAAGTAAACAGAACCAGACAGAGGAACAAGGAGGCTTTCTGTCATTGTTAACACAGATCATATTAATACGCTCTGCTTGTAAAAAAGTTCTTCACTCATCAGGCCTGAAGTGGCTGGTTGGGATGAGGAGGCTGCATTAGGCCTCATCAGTAAGTCATTAATATCAAGGAAAACGTGAGCAGTGGAGTTACTCATTACATCCTGGGATCCAGGTTTGAAAAGGCTGAAATTAATTTCATTTAAACATTGGAAAAGAAGTTGTAATAAATTGCTCAGAAAAGATATGAGCTGGTAAAATATTCTGAGAAAGATCTTTGATATGTGGATGAAATAGGTAGAAATCATTTACAAGTAATTATAATAATATAGAAAATAAAAGGGAAGCAACAAAATGGGTGAAATAATTCCATAAAAAAAAAAAAAAAAACACAAGTAGTTCACTAACAGTCATTTCAAAACAGGGTTAAAATAGCCTCAAGTAAGTAATCAATCATTGAAATATAAATAGATATATATATTTAGTAACAGCTGAAACACTAAATAAACGTATATAAAACATGTTTCAATGGATAAGAGTTAATTATTAGCAGATAAATATTAAGTGCAAGTGGTACATGGTTGTAATACCTGGCTAAATTATAATATTATTATTATAACATTATGATTATTATTGTTATCATTATTATTATTATTATTATTATTATTATTATTATTGGTGCAGAACGATACAGACACAGCAGTGATAAACAGGACCAGACACTAAACAGGGAGACAACTAAATAAAAAAGCAACCAAACATAAACTCACCCACAAAACAAAGCGTATGACACACACACACATATATAATATCTATAAACATATAAGGACTAAACAGTCACGGTGACTCTAGTGATGGAGCTGAAATCTGCTGCAGCAGCTGTTCTTCGATATGTGATGAAAGAAGATCATTTCAGCTGCAGGTCGTTAATCTGCAGAAGATGTGAGCTCAGAGCTGGACCACATAGAACGTCCAGTCACGGGTTCATGACGTTCTAACGACGACACAAAAGCAAACTTGACCAAATTGACCCGATCAATTCTCCTCTCTTACACAGTTAGCAGCGTTAAACACCACCCACCTCCAAATCAATTGGAATTAGCACATGTGGAGCGTGCTGGACGATGAGGAGCTCTGGGACTCCACTCAGAAGCTTCTCTCCTTCACTGGAGCTGAGCCCAACGCTCCAGCTTTGAACTGAACATCCACATTATCATCTAGCGTCCCACAGAGAATCATCTACAGCCCGATCACAACTATTGGCAGCCCTGAATTTCAAGGTCATAATTCAGAAAGCCGTCATCAGTGGAGCTCCGTGGACGACAGCCGAGGAGGAGACGGACACAGGAAGCTGGAAGCAGGACTGATGTTGGTGAGAAACGTCCACAGATCAGCTGTGTGAGGTCTGGATCACGTCGTGTGGACAGATTGTAGCGCGTTAGTTAGAGTCCATCTGCACCAGAGAGCACGGCCTGCAGTCAGACATGGTGGAGGATCTTCTGCTCTTCTTCTGATACTAGAGGCTCTAAATGCATCCAACCAATGATGACATCAGAAGATTCCCAAACATTTTAGAGTGAAATGTGCCCTAAGTTTAGATTTGAGGTGCAAAGGAACAAACCAGAGGACGGATCCAAGAAAAGGGTTTCAAACTGCAGTGAATCTGAATCAAAGCCTTTGGAGGAGCTGAAGTCAGAACCAAACAGAGATCAGCACAAACTGGTGCAGGATGTTCTTCAGACTCCATTTCTCCCTGTTTCCTCATTATGCAGGTTCACTTTTATCTTTAATTTGCTCTTCCATCGACTTATTGCTAAACATTCTAGATGATCCACGTTCGGCTCGTCTACATTTATTCCTTGAATATTCTGGATCGTGTGTTTGGAGTTCACAGGTGCCTGTAACCGGGTCTGAGGAAGAACCTGCTGTTGCTTTAAGAGCCGAGGTGAGACAGGTGGCCGGTGGGTGGAAACTGGCCCCATTTATTCACCGATTCACCCAAAAACAAGGAGTGAGCCAGTTTTATTTGTGGATCCGGTGCATGGCTTCCCACCGCCGGCGTGAGCAGCAGAGCAGGATCTTAATGCCTCTGCAGCAAAACAACCAGAGGAGGAGATTCTCCCTCACACTCCTGTTTCCCCTTTTTTCCTCTCCTGATGTTTTTCCTCCTGTTTTTAAACCTTCAGTGCTGCTCCCTCCCTCCCTCCCTGTGCGATGGCTTTGCTGCGCTATAGGCAGTATATCCAGCAGGTCCCTTCCCCCTCTGTGCTTTTCAGGATAATGCTGCGACAGTGCTTTCTTTCTCCCTGTGTCGCCCATCACAGCAGAGAGAGAGGGAGGGAGAAGGGTGAATGTAAGAGGAGAGGGACACCTACTGTACTTGATGACATGTCAAGAAATAAAGCGTTTAACCTCCGACTGATCTCCAGCGTCCTCCCGCCTCGCAGGGGGTCGATGCGCAGTCGCACGCAGCCTCTGCTAAACGCACAGACGTGTGCATTAGCGAGAGCGGCTAATTGAGCGCTGACAGCAGCTCGTGCAGCCTCGCTGCGTGCACATGATTACTGCGGGACGATGTGAGCGTTGTGTGTGGAAGGAGGTGAGAGCAGCTCATCGCCTCCTACTGGCTGCCTCTGAACAGCCCAGCTCTTCACCGTGAGAAGAAACCACGAGCAGCTGCTCAGAGCTCCTCCTGAAGCTCACCACGGCTTCAGCACGTTCACGATCATTCTGTAAAGTCCTGACATCTCTGCTCGGCTTGTGAATCCCTTCTGGTGAAAGTCGAGTCTCCCCTCTTACCGTGTGTTCTTTATATGTGCTGGAGGACACGTGACGAGTGAACGATCAGTCAGTGTTCAGGTTCGACCTTGGAGCTGCAGTGTAGCGACGACGTCTCACCAACAAAGACTCAGACTTCTGGGCTTTTAGAGGAAACAGAACTAAAGAACCGATGCTGTTTTCTTGCGTTTTGGGGCTTTTGGTGGAACTTCATTTGCTGTAGAACTGGTTTGTGGTGATCATGTGTGACTCTGACAGGACGACTGGCCATCGTGTGCTTTCAGATGGTGTGAGCAGAGTGTAGGGGAGCTGGTGTGCTCGAGCTGCTGCCAGCGGTGGAGGCGTCAGTAGAGAGAGGCTTCATGGTGCACACCGCAGAGAACATTTAAGCTGATGGAAAAATGGACTTTTGGTGGCGACAGCAGTGGCAGTACGAGGGTTTCTGAGGCTTCACATCGTTCCATTAATTACTAATTTCTCAGTGATTTCCTAAAACGAGTGACTCACAGGGAGGAGATCACACTCTGGCCAGCGACTATTTTTAGTGGCAGATGAGTCCACATGTGGTGCTGTGGTGAGCGCTAGTGGCTGCTGAGGACGCATTAAACAAAGTGTTCATGGTAATGAAGCAGCATGTTAATCAGAACATGCGGTCCGGTTGGAGTTTGCTGATCTACGGTATGAAAACTGGATCCGTTCTCATTTTAATTCTTCACTTTGCCACAATCAGCTCCGTTCTGCACTGAATCTGCTTTTACACTAAATATGCTGAGAAGGTGATGAAACTATACGTGGATGTAAGTGTCCTGTAGAGATGACGCTTCAGCTCCTGATTGGTTCAGTCTGACGATTCAAACCGTGCGGCGCTCTGCTTCCTGCATCGCGCTGACCCGCCCACCAGCAGACGCTCCAGACTGGCCACAGAGTTTCTCACGATGCACAACTTGTCTTTAGGGTCAGTCAGACCCACATGTACACAGATGTTCATCCTGACCTTGTTCCTCTGAGTTTCAGTGGCAGCATAACGTCATACAAACACACGAGACGATCACCTGGTCAGGTAAACAGAGGCTGTTGTAGGCGTCAGAGGGTGGATGATCTGGGGTCAGCCTCTCCTCCACCACCAAGATAGACCCAAACCGCATCCATCAGGATTCTGGCTCATGTTTCTCTGTAGGAAGAGTTGCTCTGGACCCAGCAGCTGGTATGTATGCTGAAGCCCCGTTACAGCTAACAACAGCATATGCTGCGCTCACGGTCCCGTTAGCAAATAACAACAACTCGCAGCAACGCAAGGACTGCATCAGTCACACACACACGCCTGGACACACACACACTCGTACACACTTCATTTGTCATGGCTGAGCAGGTGCTTAATGCTCTCCAGCAGAATGGACCTGCATCCAGCACCAGCACCACCACCAGCACCACCAGCAGCATCAGCACCACCACCACCACCACCAGCACCACCAGCAGCATCAGCAGCGCCACCAGCAGCATCAGCAGCACCACCAGCAGCATCAGCACCACCACCACCACCACCACCACCAGCACCACCAGCAGCACCAGCACCACCAGCACCACCAGCATCACCACCACCACCACCACCACCAGCAGCAGTAGCAGCAGTAGCAGCGACTGTTAGCTGCGTAGCGCCTCCTGGAGGTCCTCCGTTCCTTCTCAGTTCACCAGTGCACAGAACCACAGACAGCAGAGCAGCATGGACGCTGAATCCCCAGAAAGACAAATAAACGTGTTAAAAAATTCACATTTTAACACGTGGACGCGACAGAAGCAGTCGTGCAGAAGAGCGTTGGAGCTGCTGTCGTACCTTCACACAGCAGCCGGACCGGCGCCGCTTACAGAGGCTGGATGGTCTGTCAGTCTGGCACACTTTGACTTTTACCATCAGAAAGGAAGGTTCAGACTCATCCAGCGCTGTGGCTGGAAGTCAGCAGCTCCACTCAGCCCTGCCATGTATATGTATATATATTTGTTTTATCTGCTCTGTCAGCGTGTCATCAGTCGATAACGTCTTTAAAATGAAGTATTGGCTTCACCCCAACCTGGACATGGACGGGCAGATCGGATGGTGCTGACGAACGCTCAGCGCCGTCCCCTGGCGCCACACATGGACACTGATCACAGTCACTTGTTTTGCAAACTTGTGAACTGGGTCAGATTGGCCCAGATGCCCTGCTATTGTCAAGGAGAGCCCCATCCTGTGAGGAGGATCAAGTTCACCGTTTGGCTACGTATGAAGAAGTACGGCATTCTGTACATGGTGGTTACAGTAGTTGTCTTATTTTGTCCAGTGTGTGTTTGAGACGCCTCTGGTCCTGGGTTAGACCAGCAATGACGTGTTGACCTGGACAGAGCTGGTGCTGTCTGGACTCAGGGTTAGGGAGACACATGCAGACACATGCAGACGTCAGTCATGGCATCAGCGAGTGGCCAAAACAAGATGGAAAATACTGTAAATGTCACAAGTGTAAATCAAGTTTCTCATAATGTGACGTATTTTAATCCCTCTTTTTGCCGACTGATTGTGTTTCAGCAGCATGTGAATGTAGCAGGTTGTTGTCCCTCCATCTCAGGAACACAGCCTAAGACCAGTCAGCCTCTTCTAGAAAGCCTCCAGACAGAACCTGAAGTTGATGTGAAGCTTTTCTTCTAGGTGTGGTTCACGCCGTGGTGTCTGGTCCTGGGTGTAGGCCGGACGCTGTGGATGTGCTGAGCATTGAGCCGGCTGCTGAGCGAGCTGATATGGGGTGTAGGTTTCAGCTAACAGAGCTGTCCTATGAAAAATGAAATGCTTTACATACGCTGTTTGTTCCCCTGTGGTGCTCCGGCACTGAAGTGGCTAATGTGGGTCGCTGGCACCGAGTAGTGACACTGAAATAGAAGGCGTAGTCGGAGGTACAGAAGTGCTGAATCAACCCCAGAATGCAATTTTAATTTGGGAGCTGCTTGTTGTGCTGGCGATGGTTTGCTGGCGCCTTCAGATGGTGAAGCAGCTGCTGAAGCAGACGATGTCTCGCGCTGAAGTGCTGAAACAGTGAACCGGCGGTAATTTCGCTTTAGGTTTGCGATCCTCTTAGAAATGAAATCAGCTCGTTGCAAGGAGTCGGCTACAGTGATGGGTGGCGCCGGCCTCGCCAGCGGCTGCACCACCTCCAGAGACCCAGAGGCCCGTTTGACTGTCAGCTAATTAGTTTGTGTTCATATGATTTATGGTACATTTGACTCCACAGGGACCGTGTGACTGATCACTTCAGGTGAACCTACGGAGAACTCCTAAATATTCCTGAAACACAAACACACTCGATGAACCAACACAGTTACGGCCACTTCTTCATATGCTGCTGGTCCTCTGTGTGCTGCCAGAAACACTCGGTCCTGCTGACATATGGACTCCTGAAGACCTGTGAAGCTGCCCCGTGGCCTCACACAGTAGCAGCCCGTCCTTCAGGTCACGAGATGGAGCCGCCTCCAACAGACACCTTCAGTTAAAGCCGGGAGGCTCTTTGTTCTGTTACAGTAACGCTTCAGGATTTTGTAGTTCAAGTGATCTAGAAAGGAAACAACTTTTAAATAAATGTTCATTTCATAGTAAGAAGCGTCTGTGATCTGATGTGTTCATCAGCAGCAGGTCAGAGTTTACATGTTGTTTTCATACATGTGGACAAAGCAGAGCAGCAGGTTGGTGGGACTGCAGCGCTCAGTGTTACTGGACTTTAGATTATTGTCCTTATGGACACACTCATGGACAGCCGTGGACACCACAGATGCACACTTGTTGCTGTTATAGGGTTTGTGTTAGTGAGTGAGCTCAGCAGGTCGTATCTACGTACCCTCACAGCGTGGTCAGCGCACAGCGTCTGCATGGACTCTCTCACACAGAAACTACACCACTGGCTGAACTCTCACCCTGACACCCGCCCAGGGGACCAGAAGCTTACTGAACGGAGCTGAAGCATGGTGGTGGCATGTTCATGCTCTGAAGGTGCTTCTCAGCAGCTGAAGGGAAGCTGGTCAGAGGAGCAGAATGATGATGATGGCAACGAAATGCAAAGATGAAGGTGGTTCACTGTAACCCTGAAACCACAGCTGTGTCCTTCAGCCGCTCACAAGCTGTAATATCAGAAATACACGTGGAAG
>NW_007579282.1:112336-114776 GCF_000690725.1 Stegastes partitus
GGATTCATCCATGTGACGACTCATCCATCAGACTCAGCAACTTCTTGTGTTTAATGCTTTAAACACGTGTCTTCAACTACAATAGTCTAAAGAGCTCATCGCAGTCGGATTCAAGTCGTGGCCGCTGCACCAAACTGAACCAAAGTGTTTGGCCCTTTGACCAAAGCCTGAAGCCTCAGGTACACAGGAACAGAAATGCAGATGTCCACTGCCCACTGTCCTGTCTCATAGAGCAGTCATGTGAGCGTGTTAGCATTGTTAGCATTGTTAGCATTGTTAGCATTAACATCTAAGACAGCTGCAGAGCTGATGAACCTGACTACGGAGCATCACCTTCGTCTCCGGCGCTCCCTGGGTTCATATGTGGTCAGCCTGCAGGGAAATCCACGGTTCTTGATCAGTTTGGTTCCAGTTACATCAGGACTGTTTGGAAAGTGACACCAGGACGGTAACTGGGTGAACAGACGGACCCGCTGTGGGGCTGAGCGCTGGTCAGAACGGCTCAGACTACTTCCTGGCCAGGCCTGCACTCATCACTGTCAGCATGTTCGTTTTCTGTCAGTTTTGACAGAACTTATGGTGAGAAAATCAACCAAAACAGATCTCTGTGGATGTCTGTAGCGGACCTGCAGCCTCCACATGTTCCCTGATATCTGATCCTCAAACCAGATTCCCCTTCAGAAGGGAAGGAAGCGCCGGGCGAGGGAGGAACACGGTCCGGTTTACCTCTCATCTGTGACATTACTGCTGAGTCTGCTGTTTGTTGCTTCTGCACACACACACACACACACGCACACACACACACACACACACACAGCTGCGGTGTAAACCCTCCGTCAGTCATCACGCTGTGTGTCTGCTGTGTTCAAGCCTCTTGCCGTGCGCTCTGGATCCATTGTTTTGGTGTGTGTGTGTGTGTGTGTGTGTGTGTGTGTATGTGTGAGTGTGTGTGTGTGTGTGTGTGTGTGTGTGTGTGTGTGTGTGTATGTGTGTGTGTATGTGTGTGTGTGTTGCATATCTGCATNCTACACCACTGGCTGAACTCTCACCCTGACACCCGCCCAGGGGACCAGAAGCTTACTGAACGGAGCTGAAGCATGGTGGTGGCATGTTCATGCTCTGAAGGTGCTTCTCAGCAGCTGAAGGGAAGCTGGTCAGAGGAGCAGAATGATGATGATGGCAACGAAATGCAAAGATGAAGGTGGTTCACTGTAACCCTGAAACCACAGCTGTGTCCTTCAGCCGCTCACAAGCTGTAATATCAGAAATACACGTGGAAGAGCTGCTCATGTATCAGTTCACACACACACACACACACACACACACACACACACACACACACACTGCAGCTTCATTTATTCATGACAAACATGACATTTGAAGAGGTTTCTCTGGGGAGGTATTGACCCGAGGAAACCTTTCATAGTCGGTTGACCAAACCAACAATATCGCTCCAACGCTCACCACAAAGCCTGTGGCCGTACTCGACACGCCGTCAGAGGAACGCCTCCCGCTCCGTCTGCAGACGCTGTTCAACGTGTGATGGAGGCGTTTTGTTCATGTTTGTTCAGACTGACACGGAGCCGGTCGGCTCTTCGTTTTGGAAAAGCTCTTGTTTTTTTTAATATTCAGACACAAACAGAGTGGATCAGATATCCTTATTGTGCGCCACCAGTAGCTCTGTAAGCTGAATTTAATTGGTGTAATCTTAGGATTTCCAACAACAAGCGGTTCCTCCTGAGGGGGGAGCAGACATGAAGCCGGCTGCATGAATGCACCAAACAGCTCCGTCCCTCTGAATCGTCCTCCTCAAGTAGCCAGAAAGCCATTAGAGGAAGCCTTTCTCCTCCCATGCGCCCTCCTCCTCCTCCACTCCTTTCTTCCCCTCCTCTAAATATAGCCTTTGTTGGCGGCGTGGTTTTGGCACACACACCTCGTCCCCCTGGTGGCGGTGGAGGTGCTACAGCTCTGATGGAGATGAGCCCCTGGCGCAGTCGCTCTCTTTCACACACACACATTTCAGCAGCCTGCAGCAGTGTTGGTGCTGTTGGTCTGCGGGGGGCGCTGTGGCAACCAGCAGGCGTACCGGAGCTGTCAGACCCGCAGGGTTCAGAACCGCTTCAAAGGAAACTTTGGAGCTTTTTAGGCAAATGACGAATTTTATTTCACATCACTTCAACAACATGCTTTTCAGGCTCAGAGCTGATGATCAGAACTTTAACAGGACCAATGGATGACCGGGTCACGTTCATCGGTCTCTGGTGACTGTTGTGGTTCCATCATCTGGACAGCTTGTCTTCTGCAGAAGAACTACTGCAGCACATGACTGTCCAGGTTCCAGCTTCAGACTGATTCTTCCCTCAGGAGCTGCTACGGATAAAAAACTGAAGAGAAGAGCTTCAGGTGTGTCTGCTGAAGGTGTAGACGGCTTCGACTTCAC
>NW_007579282.1:116361-121612 GCF_000690725.1 Stegastes partitus
TGTGTGTGTGTGTTGCATATCTGCATACTGCGGAATGGATGTGAGTGAAGAAAAGGAGAATCTCAGAGTGACGACGGTGTGATGCTGCAGCGCAAAGTGACAGAATGACACGGAGGAGATGAAGGTGGAGGAGGAGGAGATGAAGCTGGAGGAGGAGGAGATGAAGCTTGAGGAGGAGATGAAGCTTGAGGAGGAGATGAAGCTGGAGGAGGAGGAGATGAAGCTGGAGGAGGAGATGAAGCTTGAGGAGGAGATGAAGCTGGAGGAGGAGGAGATGAAGCTGGAGGAGGAGGAGATGAAGCTGGAGGAGGAGTGGGGGAGGAGGGAGGTAGAGGGACTTATTGTGTGATAAGTGAAGATGTGGGAGATGGTCCACATTCCTCCTGGTTGATCCTCTCTGCTTCCTTGTCTCCTGGTGTCCTGTGATGTTGTGCCTCCTGTAAATCCGTTTGCTTTGCTCCAGCTTCAGTGTGACGCCGACAGACCTCTGCAGATGTGTGCAGTATTTGATGATGGAGATGAAATGGGCTGCTGACCGTTGCTTTGCAAACGCTCACATCAGCCCAATCAGATTGTGCTCAGCTGCTGAGTGTACGGTTTGTGTTTAGCGTAGGACGGGAGCCTGTCCGTACGTTCAGCAGCGACAGTCAGAGGGCTGATGTCTGGTGCTGCTGAGGCGATGAAACGATGCCACAGATAGCATCCGTAGTTGAACTGTCCAGCATTAACAGTGATCTGATGCATTTACAAACCCCAGCATGCTCCCTCCCTTCCTCATAAGCAGCCAGTCCTGTCCCTTCATAAAGGAGCTCCTTCCTCCTCCATCACTGTCCCCGTGGCTTCTTTCCAGGCTTTCCAAGGTGAGCCTGGGCCTCTCGTCCTCTCTCTCCACACCTGCAGACCTCCCCTTGGGGAGGCTTTGGTCAGTGGGGATCGGGCCAGACTCTGCCTGTGTTTCTACAGTAACTGTAGTCCTTGTGCAGCGTTGGAGGCTTACTCACCTGAAACCTGCCTCAGCACAGTGAAGAACGAGCCGTTAGCGCAGCAGCTAGCCGGGCCTCAGTCACACCTGTGCGGCTTCCTAATGACTGCTGCCACTGTGACAAACAAGAAGCGGTGGAAGCGGCGGAGCTCGATTGTTTCCCGGCTCGTCTCCGTTCCTTTCCTTGTTCCGCTGCCTCGGGATGAAGCATCGACTGCGAGGTTGGAGTGCTGACATCCTGCTTTAGAGGTGTTTGGGTGAACAGTGCGGGACTCGGCGCCCTCTCGTAGAGGACATTGCAGCAGGACGACCATCCCAACGCACCGACCAGGATGTTTTGCATTCAGACGGCAGGATGTTCAAGTCAGTCCCATTATTTCAGGTCACTGCTGAGGACGCTGAACGCCCTCTCAGCGCCGGCAGACGTCTGATTCTTCACAAACATAATCTCTGCTTTGGCCAGGAGCTGTTTGCTGCTTCGTGCAGGATCGGGTCGATCTGCGTCGAATCCTCGCAGTCGTGACAGAGTGAAAGAAAGGTGCTTTTATTTTGGAGGAGGGGAGAGGACGCGGCAACAGCGAGGAGAGTTTTTTTTTTTCTTTGCAAGGACAAATGTGAGCGACACGGTGGAGCACTGCAGCGATCGCAGAGAACAGAACTAAGCAGAAAAAGTGCACTGCCTTCTGTTTGCCTGCCTCACCTCAGCGAGCCCGGTGTGTGTGTGTGTGTGTGTGTGTGAGAGAGTGTGTATAGGTGTGTGTGTGTGTGTGTGTGTGTGTGTGTGTGAGTGTGTGTGAGTGTGTACCAAGGAGACAGAGGTGATGGAGCAGCGCCGGTGAGATCGTGGCAGAAATGTGAAGGAGTACAGAGTCATAGAGTCAGACATGACTTTTATGAAGTGCCTCTAACTGGCTGAGTCATTTAATCAGAGCGCTGCAGGAAGCATCCAGCGCTCGCCGTGTGCTTCATGTCACAGCAACAAAGCCAACACAACATTCAGATGCTTTATGCAATGATTATATGGTGAGGAAATGATATCTGCGGTAATAATGTACTCATGATCTTCTTCTTCGTGTCCCTCTGCACAGCATCCATTATCCTGCTCTCATTCTGGCTCCCTCAGGTCTGGTGCTGTTCTTAAACCACTCCAGGGACGTACAGCTGTGTGCCACGACACACACACACACACACACGCACACACAGCACACACACACACGCACACACACACACACACACACACACACACACACACACACACTCTCTCTCATAAATAAATGAATCAGAAACACACCAGCGTACAGATCTTTGCAGCACCAGAGCCTGTTTGTGAGGCTCCTGTGTGTTCTTGTTGCTTCTCCGTGCAGCAGACGGAGAGGACAGAAGAATAAAGAAATGGAAAAGTCACATGAAAAAGATGAAAGGAAGAAAAGAGGGAATGGAAGTTAATGTATCTGCAGGCGTTTCTTTACATCAGGACGGTGCGGTTGTAAAGTCCTGCGTCAGAAAGGCTAAGAGTACCATTACATCAAAAACAGAAAAGGCAAAGCAATTCATTTCCTGTTCTCGCACTAATGCAAATCGCCGGCGTCCTCCAGAAACCTCGGAGCAGTTTGCTTTTTGTGCTGCTGCAGACAACCTGCATCTTCCTCCATTTGTGGAGAACCCTCGGTGAGCCTGGGGGCTGAGCGTCCATTATTCACTGTCTCATGTGATGGGGCTTTGTGTGTCCAGCGGGGCATTTCTTCTTCTTTTGGGAACATTTTCCAAACATCTGTGGGGAGTATTTTGCAGACCGTGATGTGTGTTGGTGTCACGCAATGTGCCAGGTATCAGATACATATCCCAGTTCTCCTGAAGAAACCCAGGAATCTTCTTTGAAACTGTAGGAACCAGATTTAGTTTGTCCTGGACCCAGAACCTTTTGACTAAAGGACTTGGACGGCTACAGCTTGTGATCAGTTTCATTGCCGTAGCATCAAGTGTAGGTGAAGTTTTTTACTCGTTAAGGTGTGATGAAGCATCTAAAGGGTTAAAACAACTGAGTCATACTTAAAAGGAGTCCAGCGTGTCTGGTCTGCTGCCCAGCCATCCACCCCGACCTCCTCTCTCAGAGGTTTTATGGAACCGTGATTCACAGGAACGACCACTAGAGGGCTCTAGTGTGGAAACCAGCACTGTGATGCTGGTGCTCACTTCTGTAAACCAAAGAGTCCACATCTTAGACCAGTCGGCCTGATTTCTATGCTCTTGATGAAGATGGAAATGAGAACTCTGAGTTCAGTTTTCGTGGTATCTGGACCTCTGGAAAGCAGTTTAAAGCAGTCGAGTTGTTTGAAGCAGGAGTCTGATCGGTGGGCGTAAAGAAGCTGCCTCACAAATGTTGGACGGCTGCGTCTTCCTCAAACAACTTTTGCTGCTCGTCACACGAACAGCTGAGCGAATGCTTGGAAGGAAAATACGAGCCTTCGTTTGTTTGTTCAAAAGTCACGAAGGTTCATCTTCTGGAGACAGTGAATATCTGTCGGGTCCCTCTGGGTCCATTCAGTGACCCACCGACCTGGTTCTGGCTGGAGGCTGCACACACACCTGGTATAAAACCACAGGACGGACAGCTCACTAGTAAATGTCCACGTGAAAGAGGAAAAGCTGCTGGTAATATATGGAGTGACAGGAAGGTGACGGATGTGAACAAACACTTGAGCGTTTTCCCTGATGGGTCTCGGCGGCGCTGATGAAATCCGGAGGTAATTGTCATATTGCAGGTGCTGTGCGGAAGAATGCCTTTGAGCTGTGGAGAAGTCACCTTGTTAATCTGTTCTGTTCAGATGGAAGAAGCTGTAAAACACACACACACACACACACACACACACACACACACACACACAGCGGCTGAATTAAACAGAGATGACCTCACTTCTGCATTAGCAGTGATTTGATAAATACAGACTGTCGTCGGCATTCACAAAACAGAACAAAGGCTCTTAATGAAATGCAGTTGTCATTCAGGTTTTTGTCTCAGGAGGGTTTCTTCTGCCAGGTCTGCGCTGTAGTCTGTTCACAGGATACACACACACATATATATATATCTATCTACAGGCTGACTGATGTGTGTTTTTAAAGGCTGGTGCCAGTTTGTATACATGAGGGATGAAACTTTCTGACGTGACAGAGGCTGTAGCAGCAGCGCTGTTTCCAGATGACCTCTGATGTGTGTCAGTCGACCAACAAGCTGAAGGAACCTCAGCTGACGTAGTCTTTGGTTTCTGCTGTTCTGCTGCCGATCGGTTCTTCAGCCCACATGAACCAGAGAGCAGCTTGTTTTATTACCATCCTCAGGAGGTTTATTGTGATGTGGTGCCTTTATTATCTGCTTGTCTTTTTATTGTTCGTTGTACTCAACCTGCACAGCATCACCTCCATCAGAGGGAGCTGCTCAGTACCTCTGGGTCCGTATCAGATTAGGATGCACGGCCCGTCTTATTGGCCAACACCTTTGCTGACGGTGCCAAAAATGGATCCAGGACCTGAACTTTGGCCACGCGGGTCTCAGAGGTGGCCTGATTTGGCAAGAGAAGATAAAAACCGCTGGTCCTCCACAGACAGTGTGTGTTTCTCTGCTAAAGACAACCACCCCGACAGTTTGTGCTCATAATTAACCTATCAGATTAGAAAACGACGAGCATCATGGAGAAGGACTGTTTCAGGGAAAGACTGCAGCCGTGGCCTTAGAGCACACAACAGGTGGTGATGAAGAACTCCCCAAGGAACAGAGCACAAGATCTACCAAAGCTTTAGGTGAAGACTGTTGTGATCCTGGTGAACAGAACCGCCTCTACATGACGGGCCATTACTGACCAGAACAGTTTGTTGTCCAGATCAACACCGTCCATCAGCAGGTTCTGCTCAGCAGGTGACTGATGCAGTCCTTCTTCTAGGGAGGACAGTCTTGAGTCTGCTCTCTGTCCACCGGTCCAGTAGGGTTTGGGTTACCTGCACAGTCCCACAGCCAGGTGCTCGGTCCTGTCCTGTCCGGTCCGGTCCTGTCCGGTCCGGTCCGGTCCGGTCCGGTCCGGTCCTGTCCTGTCCTGTGGGCGTGCTGTCGGTCAGTGGGGCAGCCTTTGAGATGCAGCCCCAGTCTGGTTGGTGTGCCAGGTCTAACTTTTGCTGACGTCTCACGCTCGTAATTATTCACATAAACAGACTTAATTAGTGTGTTTCTGCTGAAAGCTGCAGAGATCTCACTCACGTCGCCGCCCTGCTGGTCAGTCA